>NC_056704.1:27427728-27432624 GCF_018831695.1 Puntigrus tetrazona
TATGCATATTTTATATGCCAATATTCATATTTACATCATTTAATAAATGTATTATACATTTACATTCACAAATTGTTTTAAATTACATTTTATATATTAAATAATGAATCATATATTGAATAATATGATACATGTTAAATCTCACCTGTGAGAACGAAAAAATATCAAAATTTGGCGTAACATAGCTAAAGGCTCCCAGACTAGACAGCTAATATACAGTACAGTACAGTTCCTACCATCAAAAGCAAACGGTTATCATTTTCAGGTACTCGTGTGTATTTCTATTGTGCGTTTTTCAATTTCTGTTTACACCAGCATGAGGTTCTGGACCTCTGCCCAGACTCGCTCCTGTTTTGGGAGTGTTGACTTCATATTAGCCTTCGCTAACCACTGAGGTGCTTTAGCAGTGTTTGTGTGCTGTTGTTGTTTTTCTGCAGAACCTGAACGGTCGTATCTCACAGGCGCAAATTTGCTGTCATCGCCCGAGCCTGGGCTTTCCACGGCTCGCTGGTTATCAGAGTGCGTCTTCTGTCAAGGAAAAACACAGTGTATTTGTGTCAAAGATCTGACCCGGTAAAGAACATTTGATGTGACATCTATTCATTTAGACTTTTTAGAGCCCCTCCCTGCTCCCAAACACCTCTGATCAGGTAACCAGTGTGGCATCGAGACGCAGCGTTTGATCTTCCATTTCTGCAGGCCGCAGATGGCTAGCTCTGCTATCGCCTCATAACAATTTCATAAGTGACTTGCTGTAAATTGCCATGGCGATGGTATGGTAATTGGGTTGCCACTCTGCTTCGCTTTCTCTCTCTGGTCAAAGAAAAAAAAGGGAGAGAAGCATTTCTCTTTCTTTTCGCTGCATTCACACTGAGTAATAAGTGTTAGGACAGACGGAGTGAAAGTGAGCTTGATCACAGAGCGTAGGAAAAAGAGCGCACTCATTTCCTGCTGCGCAACTTGGAGAATGTGCTAGTAATGTGCCGCTCCTTGTATTTTACTGAACGGCCTTTTCCGTACTGACCACCATAATCTTCTACAAATGTAGCTTCTCTTTTTTTATTGGTTGTGGAAGTTTGATGCTTCCATGGAGCTTCGAGCTACAATTAAGTCTACAGGCATAGGTTGGATGCATGGAAAATGTATTCTCAAAAAAAAAATATATATATACAGTATGTATATATGTGCGTGTATGTATGAACTACTGTTGAAAATATCTTTTTAAGGAACAATGGAAAACTAATTTATTGCAACCAGTTTAATTTCATTTAATTAAATCTTTGCGTTATCTATGTGAAGAGTTCATTTGCAAAAATCTATTTTTATTGCACATTCCAAGTAATATCAATCAAACTGCATTTGGGTTAAATTTGATTAAGTAATTGAACTTAAACAAATACAGGTAATTTACAAGGTTTTTTTTGGCATATTAAACGTTTTTTCTTTTATAGCAAAAGCAGATTACTTCAACATTTCACGTTTTAGAGTTAAAAAAAACCCAAACATACAAAGATTACAATCTTTGTAATCTCAGATGACAATATAAATGCCTGTCAAAGGTTGTTATTGTGATCATAGACTGTATGGATGAGTTAGCAGCAACACACAGAGCTTTTCCCTCACCATTGTAACACGCTGCTTTTTCAAGGTTCAGTGAAAACGTTTCAGCTTTTATTTTTCCTTTTACGCCCCGAAGATATCACAGGTTCATCAAGCTCATCTAAATTATCCTTCCTCGATCACTTTTAGTCAGCCTCGACTCTCAGCTAGATAAAACGTGTTTAGGGTTTAGATTGCGCTGTATGTGGAGAATTATTCACGTCAATCAGCTCTTTTTTGGAAAGTGGCGTTTATTGTATTTTGCAAATAAAATGTATTTATGTATGTTCAGCGGGAAATAGGCATGTTCACATTGCTTAAATTACTTAAAAATGCATATAGTTAACAGGTAAATAAAGTCCAAACACAAATACATTTTTTACTTAAGAAAGTGTAACCATTTATTCTATAGGTGATAATTATGTAGTTATTATACAGTAATTAATAATACTAATACTAATAGTAATAATAATAATACATGTGATTTTCTTTCTAGTTAATTACTATTTTAATCTTATATTTGTGTACAAATACTTTGATTTTTATTATTGTGATGCAGCGCATTTGACATGTTAAAATGTGGCTTCTGTGTTCTTTTTAGATTGTTCTCTTTTTTTTTTAAGCTGAGGTGTTCTGTGGATGTGCCCGTGTGCTCTGGTCAGTGCACCATTAATGAATACTTCATGATGTTATTTAACTCTCGGATGACTAAATCAATATCACCCTTCCTTCTTCATTGAGCATAGAACATTCATGGAGGAACAGATGGTTCTTTACAGCTGTGAAGAGTCAGTCCGTCTTGAACATATCAGACTCCGTACATCATGCAACGCACACACACACACGCACAAACACACACACACNGGGTTGGAGAGACAACCAAGACTCTGGCGATGTGTGTTTGGTTCCAGAATGAACCTACCGACTTCATGAATGCTTTAATGAATGTTGAAAAGCATGTTGCATTAGGCATGTTGCAAACCTGCATCTTCCAAGTCAGTATTTGGATGCTTGGATCTTAATTCAGAATATCAGTACATATGCAGAACACTAAATGACATAATGCAATGACATTTAATGTTTTGTGATACCCGATCAAATCCGGTCTTCGATGGTTTATATTGGTAAAACAGACACTGTCACTAGTTATTAGCTTTGAGGCGGCAAACAGAGCTTTGCGTTGAATCGTATGAGACGAGTTAACATATACGCAGAGGCTGTGTTATTGCTCGTGAGTAATTGTTGCCTGTCACATGAAACGAAAGCAGAGTGTACCGTTAAGGACATCCCTTTATGCTTTTGTTTAGCATGGCAACATAATAGCTGTTTTGATGTGTCCTCGGCTAATGACGGTTTAATCATTTGTTTACTACGAGGTATGTGGTGATATTTAGTCATCCTTCGCTTTAGCGGTTAAGCACCTCGCTCTTATTTTTTTCATCCGGCGTCTCCATCACAGTGTTTCTGGGTGGAAAAACAACCTTTGAATAGCAATTTTGTGAACACAAAGTCTGTCATCTCTCTCTCTTGCACCAAAGCGGAGGGTGCCTGTGTTATGCTAATTCAATAGGAGCTTAGTAGGAACATTTTATATGTTTTCTCTCCTTTTTTGTTATTCGTCAATATGTTCGCTGACTATTTGTGGAAAAAGAGCCGCTCGGCACCAAAAAAGCCCATCAATGACAGACTGAAAAAGCACAGAAGTAAGGCATAAGGGGAAAAAATGCCTGCTTAATGCTCACACTTGCATCTGAGGCAGCAATCTGTTCTGTTTTATTTTTAAAATGGCCTTTACCCTTGTGGAGAATGTCACACATCCCAATGTTAGATGATTTTACCCTTCAACTCGCATTAATGAGAAACTGCATGGAGACTCTTAGATCCTAACCACATCTGACAAGTGCCAGCAACATTTGCAAATCCTGTGAAATAACCATATGTTTGTCATTGCTTGAAAGAATTTTTGGGCTGTTGGAAAAAACCATATGTTTGGTTTTTTAGCTTTATTGTATTTGGAAAGGTGTTTGATATTTCTAAGCATAAAAGTGCCTGGACAGATTTCCCACGCTTAAAATATTATGAGTATAAATGCATTAGATGTAAAAAAAAAAATTTAAAGGGTCACGAAACCTCTGTTTTAACACGGGGGTTGTTTTTACCAAATGCTACAAAAGTATGTGTGTGGCGCGCTGCGGAGACGAAGTGGAAGAGTTTTCGTTTCCCGCCCATCCGGAGGTAAAAACCCAACTAAATGCTTTGAAAGACTTTGAAGCTCAGATAACTTTTAAGGTTTATTTTGCAGCCTTTACAGTATCTAAGCTTTTTGATCGGTTGCATCAATGAGCGGCAAAAAAGATTACACAAAAGTGCATTTTTGACAAATTCTTACAAAGCAGAAACAAACCCTGTCCTTTGATCCATGAAAGCGCATCTCTCACTTAATCTGTGCAATCTCACAGTCTGAAGAGTGACTCTGAAGGAAGTCAACAATGCTGTCATGAATAATTAAGCAAAGCGTCTTCTTATTGGATAAGAACACACAGTCTCATTAATAATTATGAGACACTGACGAGTCATTGAGGTGTAGTGCTAAATTCTTTTGCAGCATCACAAACTGTGACGTTAACACGGGGGAAAATTGTAATCCCATATGATTAAAATAGCTCAACAATTAAAATGATTGCATACTAACATTGTCTTCTATTTTGTGCAACACAAGGTCGCCAAGTAAGACATGATACTGGAACAGCATTTTTTGTTGATCCTGGATCAGCATTACTGTCCAAAAATACAAACTCATGTCAATTATATTTCCAGAAAAANNATCTCAGAAAAAGTAGTGTGCTGTTTTATGACCTTTTAAATAAGTCGTAGATGGGAAGTTGAAAACTGGTGGAAAAAAAAGAGAAATTAATATTTTTTATTAATCAAGAACTCATTAAATAGATCGAAAGGAATTCAAATAAATGTTGTTCTTTTAAACTTTCTATTACTCAAAAAAATCCTGAAAAATGTGTTAAAATAATGATTTTAATATATTTTAATCATTTTAATTTTAATAATAAGAAAAGTTTCTTGAGTAGCAAATCAGCATATTTCTTAAGGATTGTGTGATACTGAAGGCGGGAGTAATGATGCGTCACAGAAATACATTACATTTTCAAATATATTAAAAGATAACGCATATGTTTTAAATGGTAATAATATTTCACATTTTTACTGTTTTTTACTGTATTTTTCCTTGGTGAGCTTAAGCCTGTACACACGCACTCTCATATATGTATGAGTTTTACACAC
>NC_056704.1:27432643-27433969 GCF_018831695.1 Puntigrus tetrazona
ACTAGCTTTGATGTGTTTATCATCCATCTAGTTCATCCATACCCTCACAGTGTTCATTGGGATGATGCTGCTTGTCAATGTGGGTTCAATGGATGTGATTGTGGTGTTGAAAGCAGTGCCTAAGAGCCGTGCCAGCTCCCATTACTGTTAGCGCCCGGATCGCGCCCCCTCCTGCTGCTGAGGCAGACATTCCCTGACTCTGCCAGACGACCAGCCTGCACACCTTAAGTGAAACATATCGATCGCAGCTATTGCAAGTCCATGGAAATTTTGCACAGATGTCCAGAGAAAGACACAACGCCTTCTTAGAAAAGGTCTCACATCAGCCGAGTATACAGAGCCAAGAAGTAGCTGTTTAATTCTCTTTGTTGGTCCTCGGGCACCTTGCTAAACACTGCCCACTTAATCTTCAGAGAAGCCGATCGCTCACGCACACACACATACTGCCTATAGATTTGGTTGGCTTGTTTATGACCTTGATGAAAGGGTTATGGTTTAATCAGTAGTTCGCAGTGTTTCTCCAGGCTCTGCCAAACTATTGCTGCAGCGTAATGGAGGTAGCTACCCTGAGAAAAGCCTTCTCTCAGCAGGTCCAGGGCTGATCCGGCATCAGGTGCTCCTGTGTTGGTGCTGATCTGTGGCTGTGCCAAAAACATTCTGTTCCAGGAACGCAACACTTTCTTTGTTTCACCAATTTGATTCGATTGCAGCGTGACCTAGAGTCAAGGAACAGATTTTGATCAGTGGCAAACAGAAACGTAATTTTCACTGCCAAAATTAAAAGCTTTTGAGTTTTCACCAAAGCTCTCGAGTGCATAGATAATATCATTTACATTTATTCACTTGGCAGACGCTTTTAACAAAAGCAACTTGCACTGCACTCGAAGTATGTGGGATTGAATGACATTGTTGGAGTGTTGTTTGCTTTAAAATCTTGCTGTATCCATTATTCACAATGGTTTTTAAGAACAGTTTGAATGATTCATTTTAGGGTTTTTATTTCTTGTTTTTAAGAAATATTTTTTATACTTTTAATTAAAAAAAATAGGATTAAGGAATAAATGTATCTATTTATTTATAGATTTCTTTTAAATAATAAAATGTTTAGAATGTGAATATAGAAATATGCTAAATTATTATACATTTTACTTTAACAGTTGTTATACATGTGCTTTTACTTTTTACAATCCTAACAGGAGAGTATATAAAGTCCAACCGCAGGTTTGTTTGTCTGTCTGTTTTAATTTTAAGTCATCCATCATTAAGCAGTGAATGATCCTGTTTTCTTAGAGCATTAAATCAATCTTAATCAATCTGCTTATTTTT
>NC_056704.1:27434024-27435861 GCF_018831695.1 Puntigrus tetrazona
ATTCCAGCTTGTTTTCTGATGGATTTTTTACAAGCACTGTGCGGTTGGAAGGTACACAAATAAAGTCGGTAATGCACATTGAATGAGTCAAAGCAATCATTTTCTATAAGCTGTTGGAACAAACTCCACCATTGAATATTCAATTTGCATCCGCTCAAACTTTTTGAAATTAACTTTGGCCCTGCAGTGTGTTGGGGCTGAGAGATAATCACACAAAGGGGGTTCAGCCCTTCACCCGCCGGCGTTTGCATCGGTAAATCTCTGTTTTTCTTTCCCGAGCCCACAATTGGCCTGCCGCTCGACAGAGCCTTTTGTGCGCACGTTAAAGGCTCTTTATTGATTGGAGGCAAAATGTTTTTAATGTTGTTGATGAGATTTTGAGATTGGCCAGCTAATGGGAAAATGGAGGCCCCTTTTTCAATCAATTTTTAACTCAAGTCTTAAATTGAAAATCTTTACCAATGCAATTAAGGCTGATTTGAAAGGTACACTAAAACTTTCAAAATGTTTTTATACTCTTTTCTTTTTTAAACTCCTCAATTTAGAGCTTCAAAATGATGTGTGAATACACGCTTTTAAATGCTAAGTAACGCGGCTCCCTGCTGTTACGCAGTCATAGGTGAAGGATAAACAAAACGAAATGAGAATAAATAATTTGCTTGAAAGACCTTTCTAGATGCATAAAGGCCCGTGATTATCAATTAACCGTTTTACTTCTAATTACTAAAGTGAATCATAAAACCCAACCTGCTGATCACAAGGAGCGTTTTCTTCTGATTTCTGACCTGAGACAAATCAAACTGCTTGCATTAGCATTAATTAAATTGCACGCTGCCTCGACGTCAACAAATTCGTTTCCATTGCAGCCACCGGCAGCAACAGAATATGCATTAGTGCCTCATCGTTTTCTTTGTCGGCGAGGAGAGTTTGAAACAGCTGGCTGATTTTAATAGACTCTGTGTCCTTGTTGTTTTTCCTCAGTGCACGTCAAAGCGGGAACCTGTGAGGTCATTGCAGCCCACCGCTGCTGTAACAAGAACAAAATTGAGGAGCGCTCCCAAACTGTCAAGTGTTCTTGCTTCCCTGGGCAAGTTGCTGGGACAACAAGAGCGGCTCCTTCCTGTGTGGACGGTAAGTCATTTGTGTGTGTGTGCTTTCTGTTGCTTGATTCTGTTAAGCAAAGTACTTTATTGTTCATGTTATACTCGATAAATAGATAGATAAAAAAATATAAGACTTTTATAGTATTGTTTTTTTTGGAGAAAAAAACGGCATTAATTTTACAGCATTTTAATGTTACGGCATTTACGTTTTTGTTTTGTACAATAAAAGCATACACATGTAGGTTATAATGCAAAGGAGAGATGAAGAGTTTATTTGCAAAATGTTTTTACTGTTTTGTTGTGATAGCTGTGTTTTTAGCATGAAAAAACGTGCAGATGCAAGTTATAATGCAAAAGGAAGTTTATTTGCAAAATTTTTCAACAATGATGTTTTTACTGTGTTTTACTGTGTTAGTTAGTTTGGGTGGGGGTGGAGTGGGGTTTTTTTAACTTATTTTTTAACTTATTCAAAATAACCCAACTGCAGTTTGATTGCGATTAACTGGAATGCACAATTATCTGTTTTTGCAAACGCACTCTTCAAATATTTCTAGGTCACTTATTAAGCAAATTAACATTTTAACATTTTTTTAAATAAATAATTTTTTTCTGGTGCAAATATGCTAGAAAGGAAGCATTGCGATACCAATGCCAACTTGTATCCGGTGTACACTTTTTTTGTTTTAATTGACAAACAACTTTTTTTTCAACATTTATGCCAATGCATTCGAATC
>NC_056704.1:27435961-27436935 GCF_018831695.1 Puntigrus tetrazona
CACACACACACACACACACACACAGACACACACACACACACACACACACACAGACACACACACACACAGACACACACACACACACACACAGACAGTGGGGACTCCTAAACCTACCCCTAACAGAAAACTACAGCCATTTTTTAATTTTCAAAAAAACTCACTCTGTAAGTGTTTTGAAAAGTGTGCGCATGAGGTAACGTCCCCATAAGTCACCTTCTCCTTGTGCGTGCAGCGCGGCTAAAATGTTTTAATATTACACACATAATCTTCATATTTGGGTGCTGATCGTCTAGTCAGGGTTTATCTCCAGCGAGACTCGCATCAGATACGCGCTTTCTGAAAAAGATACCCAAGCTCCAGAGCGCCCGCTGAGATTCTTTCCAAGATCTGCGTCACGTTATCTCTGAAAATCCTCAAATCTCAATCAGTCTGGCTTCCTCCACAAACACAACAGACTGGAGCGAGGCACGCACCGCAACAGAGATCAGTGCAAGCAGGGAACGTGGACTAATACTCGGAGAATCTCACTTTTTGGTCTATTGTACCTTATCTTCCAGTCGGATGAGTCGGGCTCCCACTGTAAAATACTCCTTATCCACACCTTTCTCTGAAAACACAGGAAAGAGAAATAACAAGCCATTATTTTCTGCATGCATCAGCCAAAAGCTGATATTAGTAGTGTTTTAATATCAACATTATAAAGTGTTTTCCACTATGTTCATGTCAAATGTTTTTTTAGCTTTCTTCAAGTGTTTCACTACCAAGTGGCTGAAGACCAGAACAGCACACAGGCCAAAATCTCTATATATAACGTGTGTTGTTGTAGTTGTAGTTTGTCATTTTTGTTATTATTTATTTGGCTCACTCTTTTATATAATTTATATAAAACGGGAACATTTTACTGTATATTTTAAATTTAAGATCTGCATATGTGATCTAGTCTGGAGATTTTTGGAGTCTGGATACACTATATT
>NC_056704.1:27437035-27438687 GCF_018831695.1 Puntigrus tetrazona
TATATTAATATATACATAAAACGTTTTGATTAAAGCGTTCATATGATGCAATTTCAAGTTTTCCTTTCTCTTTACGTCTCTTTACGTCTCAAGCTGTTATTGCACAGATTGCAAAGACCGAAGTCTCAAAACCAAAGAGATATTCTTTATTAAAATTGTGACTGGACCCCAACCTCCTAAAACGGCTCGCTGAAACACGCCCACTCTCCGTTTAAACTCCGCCCAAACGTTTGCACAGAGAAAGAAGGCGGAGCTATTATTCCCGCCGTAGCGTTGCTGCGGGCGCCATGTTCTGGAGGCGCCGTGTTTCGTAGCGAAAGTGAAACCAATTTGTGTGCGCTTCTGAAAGAGGACGCGACTATAATTCGACGCAATTATTAGAGCGTGTTCGGCACATTTACAGAGGACTGAAAAACCTAAAAGCTGCAGAGCTTACTATATAAACACGAGTTTTGAGAAGTGAAGGCTTGTGCTCGTTGTCTGTCCTTTCGATCACGAATGCAGACAAGGTGTTATGTTTATGTGGAGCGATGCAGCATGATAAATTATGTAAGTATGTTTCTACCGGATGCAACGAATGCTTCGTTTGTAATGTGTTTTATTATTATAGCACACGGAATCAAATTTCTGTCAGACTCTCGCCATATTCGGCCAATCGCAACGCACTGGATATCTGGCCAATCAGAGCACACTTCACTTTTTTAGAACGATGAGCTCAATACAAATCGACCCGTTTCAGGAGGCGGGGCTTAGAGGAGAAGCAATCGTGTGGAAAATAACGTTTTTTTGAAAACCGAACGACATAAACACAATACACGCGTTCTTTTTAGCAACATCGCACGACCCTTTAAAAATAAAGTGTGATGACTTTTTCCGCTTTATGCTTATTTTGGACGTGCATTTGCAAAACCTGAGCGCTCAGTTTTCCCTTACCTGGCAGGAACATGCCCGGTTTTCCCAAGGTGTGATCCAACCTGCGGGAGGAAAAACAGCAGGAGACTGTGAAGCGCGCAGCGGCTGTTTCAGTGGGAACGAGCTCAAGGAGACGAGGCATCTCACCTCCTCTGGAGCTCTTTGATGCGGACCATCATGTTCAGGTGTCCCTGTGAGTACTGCTCGATCACGTCCCGCACGTCGTACGGTTTCCTCGCTTGCTGCGGGACAGAGACGGCGTCCATGAGAGCCATTGTCATCCCAGACGCCCGCTTTGGGCTCCCTCGGGCCTTCAACTTCCACGCTTTGTTACTATAGCTCAATTTAACTCCATAACAACAATAGCAAAGGTATGCGACTCGTCTCGGTTTTAGAGGGGACGTTTACTTGAGCATATTTATTCATTTCGGGGTTGATCGCTGTTCTTGAATCGCTTCGGATAAAAGCGTATGCTAAACACGTACATGCAAGAATGCATTGTTTTAGTAACTTCTTGATCAATTGGGTTGTTGTTGCAAACGTCCATGCAAATTATTCATGTGTTCACTTTGTTTTATGAGCCATCAATCAAATTAGCTTCTGTTCATAAATGAGGCTCACTGAAAGTATGCAAACTAGTCACTTTCACTTTTTTGTTGATTTTTTTTTAATTTTTATAAATATGCACTAAAATATCAATAGTTTAATGTTTTTGTGTGGCGTTGTGAAAATAAAGCATA
>NC_056704.1:27438787-27439888 GCF_018831695.1 Puntigrus tetrazona
TATATATATATTTTTTTTTTTGGATTAATCGCGATTAATCATTTGGCCGCACTAATAAACTGCACTTGATCACTCGATGTTGACACACAAAATAAAAGTACCTGAAATTTGCGGCGTGCCACGAAGTACTGCATCCGTCTGATGACCTTGACGGCGGATCTGTGTGCGTGGGAAAGTCTGCGGAGAACAACAAAAACAAACACGCAGCGTCAGAAAACACAGAGCAGGCCTGCTGTAAATGTGTGTGTGTGTGTGTGTGTGTGTGCGTACGTGGCAGTAAAACCTGGCGACAATAACAACACACGCACACAGATGCTCTCTAAGGGAGGGCACTTGGGTTTTTTTGGCCCAAACGCCCTGTTATTTCCAGAATGACTCTGCCCTGCCAAAGTTTCTACGCAGAAATCCGCGCAGCAGTCGGGCTGTGTTCACTGTAAACAGGCTCTAGTGGAAAAACTCATTTCTGTCACTCAGGACTAGATAAAAACCTTGACCTTGTGCAGACAAGCATCTCAAAAACACGTCTGCTCAGCTAAAGAGCTCGTCTGGCCTGTTATCAGTGACCCCGGCGACGACCTTTGACATCAAAGTCCCGGTAAATCCACCACACGGTCTAACGAGAGCGTCTTAAAGGAACGGAGAGCGATTCTCACGTCATTCACACACACCGGAGTTTCGCCGCACAGAAGAAAGTTGTACGGGTTTGGGCTGAGGAAATGACGGCAGCGTTTATTTTGGGGTGCGCTGTCCCTTTAAGGGCGTGTGTTAAGTGATGCTGTGTGTGTGTGTGTGTGTGTGTGCGTTGGCCACTTTAATTGCTTTACATTCCAGCACACACACTTCAGACACAGTGTGGAGAAAACATTCAAAAGAGGGTGTCACTTCCTCCAGATAACATGCGTCACAAACACGTCATGAGACGTCACATAATGTGACATATACCTACGTGTGCATGCGTACTATTGTATATAAAAGTCATCAAAAATAAATAAAAATACATGTAAATACACAGTAGTATGTCTATTAATTGCGATTCATTTCAGATTGATATGCGATTAATTATTTATTAAATGATTGATAGCACTAATATAATCTCATATA
>NC_056704.1:27439988-27441043 GCF_018831695.1 Puntigrus tetrazona
AGACAACAGACAGGCAGGAAAGAGACAGGAAGCAGACAGAAACAGTACCTGGTTGTATTCAGGTGCTGAGTACAGACTGATTCTTCCTCCTTCGCCACAAACGGGCTTCTCAACAGACTGAAAGACAGAAAGAGGCGCTTTCCTTCATCTCACAGCTGAGGGACAGGCAGATCTTGAGACGTTTCAGATGAGAAAGGATGAAAAGTGAGAATGCTTTAAAAGAGAAATGAAATGATGTGAAAAAGTAGAAAATCCAGATGCATCTGATGTTTACACCATATACACAAATACCATCAAAACAATCAACATCAGCCTGCAGTTCTCACACGAGACACATGAATGGGGCAAAAGCTAACATTTAATGCCACTTTGAGTGAAGCAAGTGTTCGATGGATAGATAACAACCAGAGGAACTCACTGTGAAGCGTCTGTAACCACAGGAAGAGCAACGTCTTCAGCCGTGAAGTCCAGCTCATCCACCAGGCTGTTGTTTCGTGAGATATCAGGGCCGTCCAGTTTTTTCTTAACTGTACACAGAATCACAACACACTCATCAAACCACAAAATCCAAGAAGCATTTAGGTGTCTAGAATGATATAAGTCAGAAAATGCATGCATTTTGAAGAAAACCCAAGAAAGGAAACGGAAGAAAAGCGGGAGAGCGTTTGCAAAATGAAGGCGAGAAAAAGAAAGATGAGTACCTGGAGAAGACGGACAGCTGAGAGCGAAAGCCGACCACGAGCGCTGGCGGTCTGTTCACATGCAGACACAAAGAGAAAGCGCTAAAGATCATGCTGTGCCACAAAAACAAGACCAGAAAGAGCAGCGGAGGCTGAACACGATCGATAGGAAAGTTCAGATGTCAAAAAGCACTGCAACATGAGCAAATCTGTCTGTACTTTCATTTATTTGGCATTTGTGTGACCTTTGACATTTCATTTAGGTACATTTCTGTTCGCGGATGGCCCTCATAGTGCCTCAAGACAAAAACTTTTACCTTAAATTAATACTGTCAAATGATGAACTTGTGATTAACTGCATCCAAAGTATGTGTA
>NC_056704.1:27441143-27441955 GCF_018831695.1 Puntigrus tetrazona
ACGAATATAAATATATGCATGTAAATATTATCAAATTTGCGCTGTATGTGTTTGTGTTTATATATACATAATAAATATACACAGTATATATATAAAATAGTAAAAAATAACAATTGTTGAGCTGACAGATTGCTTTCCAAAATACTTCTTTAATCGTTTTTGAGGTGTTTTTTAGAGAATGAATGCACTGACGGAGCACAGAGAACCTGCCCTACCAGAGGACTCCTCAGAAAACACGGCGTCTTTGTCGTCGATGTGGTCGTAGGTGATCTGTGGGATGGAGAGGGCTCGTTCTCCTCCGGGACCCAGAGAACCGTTATCACGCGTGACCTTCGGCTTCCGCTTGTACCGCTTACTCTGAGAAGACGAGACACGACAAGACTTCATAGAGAAACAATTCAACACCAGCAGTCAATAATAATAATAATACGCTTTTTCTGCTCGCCAAGGCCGCATTTATTAATACAGTAAAAATTTGAAATATTATCCCACTTCAAAGCAACAACTTTCTATTTCAACATAGTTTCAAATGTCATTTATTCCTGAATTTTCATCATCATTACGCAGTCTTCAGTGTCCCACGATCCTTCGGAAATCAATCTAACCTGCAGTTTGATGCAGTTATTTTTACTGTTATTTTATCTATCTGCGAGATTTAGGAAAATGTTTATTGCGTCACGCTTCAAACCGTGATACACCAGCATCCAAAAGTTGGAAAAAAGATTAAAAAAATATTTTATTTATTATTTATCCTTCGGAAATCAATCTAACCTGCAGTTTGATGCAGTTATTTTTACTGTTATTTTATCTAT
>NC_056704.1:27442055-27443693 GCF_018831695.1 Puntigrus tetrazona
ATTATGTTTTTTTAATTTTTTATTTTATTCAGAATTCTTTTTTGATACATTAGAAATGTCTTTACTGTCACTTTGTTTTTTTCTGAATTTTTGACAGGAAAACTCAATGAAGTTTTCTCTGAATTTTCTCTGAAATTTGTTATAAAAACATGTATCGCGATTAATCGCATCCAAAATAGGTTTTTGTTTACATAATGTCATTGTGCTGTGTTTATTTATTATGAATATAAACACACACACATACAGTATATATTTAGAAAATATTTACTTGTACATTTTTTAATTACAATAATTAATATTACAACTAAATGCAATTCATATATGCACGTAACATATTTTTCTTAAATATTTACAGTATGTGTGTGCATTTATACAGAAGTAATAAATATACACAGCACACGTAAATATAAACAAAAACTTTTATTTTAAATGCGATTAATTATTTGACTGCACTAGAATAAATTATCTCAAAAATACGATGATCGAAAGCAGCATTTAAATAAATATTTTGCTGTAAAAAAAGAATAAGTGAATCTGAATCGGTTTCAATAAAACAAATGAATCTTCACTACACTACATTCTACAGTAGCATGTTTAATTATGTCTCAATTATGTAAAAAAAAGAAATCAGAGCAAGCTCTGAAAACGCCACTAAAAATGCATTTTAAAACTCATTTTACTTCATTTTATTTCAAATCAAGAACCAACGGAATGAACTATTTGTCTAACGTTGTAAAAACTGAAAAATGCAAAACATCATGCTGCTATTTCCGTGCTATTTTTACTCTCCGACGTTAATCCAGATTGACTTGAAACACCCCTCACACCCTCTACTGTCTACCTCGGAGACCTTTACATGCGTTCTGGGAACCCACAGGAGCCTATAGAAAGGACTTAGCACACAATAACCTCTCTAGAAAAATGCTTTTACGTTCCGGGCTTTTGCAGCGGCCCGCTACGGAGGCTCAGCCGGGACAATTGGCAGGAAGGAACACGACAATGACTAAAAACGCAACACAAAGGACTTGAAAGACTAGACAGAGAAATATCCGTTTGCTGATGGGGGAGGGAGCAGGGAGCGTTTCTCCTCACCAGTCGTCTGAAGTTGCCCGGGCTGGAGTTCTCTGAGTTTATGATGGGGATGTAGTCCCCCGTCAGCACGTACATCTTCCACGTGGCCGTGCAGCCGTCCGACTTCTCACAGGCGTAGCATCTCCACAGCGTCTGTGGACGGAGGGGTTTTTTTGTGGTATGTTAAGGAGGAGCTGGTCATGGTGTTCTGGCCGTAGGTCTAGTCTTTTGTCACCTGTATTAGAGAGGCCGCGGCTGGAATCTGACGGTTGAAATGTTTCTGCCTCTGTTTCTGCTGGACTTTAAGGGCAAAACCAGATCCCAGAATGCCCTGCGCACAGAGGAAGACAGTTCAAATGTTCATCTACCACAAAATAAATAAACAAAATGAAAAAACTCACACTTACAACATTATTAAAATTACTGCTACTGACAGATAAACAGCATGGTAAAACATATTATTATGAATTATTTTACGTTATATTTATTTTAAACTTTATTTGCTTTATATTAATTTACTAAACATCAATTAAAAACGATATCATTTTGAATTTATTTTAATTATAT
>NC_056704.1:27443793-27455941 GCF_018831695.1 Puntigrus tetrazona
TGTACCAGTGGGTCAGGTTTTGCTTACATTGTGGGAACAAAATGTCTGTACGCCAAATGCCACAGATAGTAAGACCTGAAATCACCTGCGTTTGTGTTCCTCGGAAATGTGTTTGCTTGCAATACTTTTGCATTCCTGTGATTAAGTTTGCATATGTTTTGCGTTCTCCCAAGAAACTTTTGTTTTCGCTTGCAAAACCTTGCGTTCCCCATTAAAGTTTTCATTCACAAATATTTTGCATTCCCCAGAAAAAACTTTGCATGCGCTTGCAAAAAAGAAATAATAGAAATAATGTGAGGCGCAGTGCTCAAGGAAACAGTGCTCAAGGAAGCATATAAATTCACGAGAGAATGCATAAATTTTGTGAGTGAATGCAGTTTTATGAGCAAATGTGAAAACTGTGAAATACATTTTCCTCATCTCTGTGCCCCTTATGGGCTCCAAAAATTATTTTTAACAAAAAATATTTTTGACTGTTTTGAATCTTTAGCTACGTTCTGTCATCAAATGAAAAGCCAATCAATAATATAACTTATTTAAGTCTGATCTGTCAATTATTTTGACTGATTCACTCAAAAGAATCAGTTCATAAGAATCATTTGTTCAAGAATTGGACCATATGGACAATGCAATAGAAATGTGGACTTTCCATTTATTTTTATATTTAGACATTCAAGAATAGTTAGCTAAACCAAACATCAAGAAAATAAGAAACCAGATTAAAAGGTATCTGTTCTCGATTCCCAACCGTAGGTGGAGAAAGTATCTTCAGCTCAGTACAAAACCCCCAAAGTGACGAAAAAGTTGTTTACCACGATATTAAAGCAAAGTGTGTTCTGTTCGGTTTCTCCATTTCAGCTTGTTTGGTAGGTCACCGGTAGTGATAATGTCAGGCTACAAGTTTCCCAGTGTACGTGAATATTTGCACAGGTGTGTATTTGTGTAGGTGTGTGTTTTGCGGTAATGTATTAGCAGCATTAATGTGTAATCTGAACTCTGATCTGGACCGAACATGGATTACAGGTCTCGGGTCAGGCGCTACAAACAAGCCCAGCACACAACCCAACTCTCCCTCTGTTTCTATCTGTAAATCTTCTAACAAATGGACTGTCAGGCCAGTGTCCAGGTCAAGGACAACTGATACTCATGATTATTATATACGCGGTCCATCTTTGTCAAGGCTCGTCATGGTTAGATCGCTAATAACAGTTCCCATCATTTTCCTTACAGTGACACGGACGTCACACATCCAGCCGTCCATTAACTTCTCCCACACACACACTAGAGTTCCCTCTCCCTCGCTCCGCTCTGACACTGCCATCTATCAGTGATCCATAATTCACTCTTTTCTAATGGACTCGGTAATATCACATATAGAACTACTGTCCGCGTGTCCCAGAACTGAGAAACGAGCTCTCCCGGTGTCTCGCACACACAGAAACGCACTGCTGGTCATTACGCCTTTGGCACTGAATTAATGGAGGTGGTGGTTATTAGGAGTTATTTAAGGAAACACATTTCACAGATTCATTAATCTCACACTTCCAAGAGATGCTGTAAATCTTTAGAACAGTGAGAGAGAGACAGGGAATAAGANAGAGGCTCCTTCCTGCAGGTGACAGAAACAACACACATTTAGTTTGACCAGATTACATTTATCATAAATAACAAAACCCTCTTCATCTGCACCAAATCACCACTAGGGTGCGTTTGTGTATTTTCACATAACTGTGTGTTGCACATACCAAAAATAATTAAACATATCAATAGAATGTTGCCAGATATAGTTTGTTTATTGGTTGCTAGTTATAAGCTACTCACTAAAATCACAATGCCAAGTATGAGAAATGGTGCAGTATGAATAAATGCTACATTATTAGCATTACTGTTTTTATATTTAATGAAAATCTATGTATACTATAAAATAAATATATTTTTTATCATTCTAAAATAAAATATAATTTACTTAATAATTTTAATCATTTTTAATATTACTATTTGGGTTTAAATTTATTTCAGTATAGTTGGTATAGATTTATTTTAAGTTGGCAATGCAAGCGCTTCAACTTATTTCAGTTAGTTGCAAAAGCAACATTTCTATTTATCATTTAATGTTTTTCATGTAATATTTCAGTCTTGTTTTATTTTAACATTGTTTCGGAAAAGTTTAAGTTTTAGCTAATAGTGATAACTGAGTCCTGCTCCCAAATTCAGCTATTAATTCGTTAAAAGTGAATTTTTTGGTGTTTTCTCACAGATGTTTTTAAACAATAAATAAATTACATCATCAGAGTAGTGTAAAGAGTAAAATGGACAATTTGTATACATTTGTCCCTGTCCCAGATAGTCAAAAGTAATTATTTGAGACTGCATTCATTCTATAAATGAACAAACGAGCACCATATTTTGCACTGATTTACTGAAAGCTAATTTCACATTTTAAGAAGATATAAATAAGCTCAAACATGGCTTATTTACTGCAAATGTTATTTTCTTATATTTCTTATATTAAGACACGTTACATCTTGTATTCAGGCTCCAACCAAATAATATTTTTCAATCATGATGGAAAAGTAAATTGTCCACGCACAGGTGAAGTACCTCCCTGTAACCTCTAGCAGACCTCTAGATGATGCTGTCTCTGCATGCAGACAAACACACATATGGAAATAAACAAAATAAATGAACATTAAAAAGAGATGCACAGAAATCATGAGAATAAAACAGGTGAAATCTGTCATGAGTATCCGTTAAATCATAAAACAACCCAGGCATAACATGAAATCATGATGATGGCAAACATAAAGGCAAGTCCCTGAAAATGAAAACATATTTAAATGGGTTTTCGTGAGCGATGTACAGTATGTGTATGATACCTGAAGCATGGCAGAGAGATCACAGTCTCATAGAATCTCCATGTGGCGATGAGATCGTCTCTGACGGGGTTGGTGGAGTAGTATCTCCATGCAGCCTGAAATCAATATTCAGTATTGAATATTAAGCAAATGTGCAGTTGAAGAATGAGCCTAAAGGGGTGAATGTACTGCTGATTTAAGTTTAAGTTTAAGTAGTTTTTTGGTTACCTGTATTAATGAAGCCGCAGGATTTCTACGTTTCTCAAAGTGTTTCTGTCTGTGCTGTTCCTGAACTTTCAGAGCCAACCCAGAGCCAAGAATACCCTACAAACATAACCACACTTCAGCATGAAATGGTTGGCTATTTTTTAAACAAAGCATACCTAACCATTTCCAAACCGAAGGATGTTACATTTAGTCATTTAGCAGATGCTTTTATCCAAAGCGACTTACAAATGAGGACAATAAAAGCAATCAGAACCAGCAAAAGAGCAATAGAAGACGAGTCTCGGTTAGCCTAATGCAGTACACATAGCAAGGTGTTTTTTNAGTGTTAGAGTAAGCAAGCAGAAAAAAATAAAGAGTGCAAGTCTTAGAACAGCAAAAAAAAAAGATGGAAAAGTTGTGTTTTTAGCCTTTTCTTGAAGATGGCTAAGGATTCAGCTTCTCGGGTCTCTCATGAGTCGGTGAATCAAACACAAACAGCTTAAAATTAAAAAAGCACACGCTGGTTATGTTTTAGCATGGCAGAAGGTTGGAGTTGCTGGTCCATAGTTGGTCCTGAGCTGGTTTAAGCCGGTTCTGAGTAATTTCGCGTAGCCACTTTAGACTGACTGACGGCCGAGGCCTGCCCATGAGGCTGTTTAATTCGACAAGTCAAACAACCAATCGCAGTTTGTTTTATGTCACACCAGGTTTTTGGTTCTGGAAATGTAGTATTAATATGAAACAGAAACAACACAAAATAAAAAGTCTGCTGCCCTGCTTCAAGACATACCTAACCAGCATACCAGCATATGGTTAGGGTTAATTCTTTCGAGACTGATATACTGCACACTGTGTAGCTGAAGATGCGTATAATGAGTTTTGTCAGTGATATTTTATATAAAATGAATGAATAAATAAAATATCAAGCAATATCAAGTAACATAACAGAGCTAGAATAGTAACTGGGAGCATAGGACTCTGTAAGTTACAAATTGCTGTACGTGCTCTTATGTAAATTTAAAAAATGATACTGTACTCACGGCTGGAAGAGCAAAAAACGACACACCGATAAGAGCAAAGGTCCCAGCCAGAAGACGCCCCGCCCACGTCTTTGGGGTCTTGTCACCGTAACCAATAGTTGTCAAGGTGATCTGACACAAAAGTGAAATCATGTGTCATCAGTGTGATTACGGCTAGCACAGCTAAGAGGCTATCAAAGTACTTGAGCAGTAAAACCATTAAAAGGGTAGTATTAATGGAGCTGCTGTTAGTGTCATGAAAGGTGGTATATATGGGGCTGCTATAAAACCGTCACAATCAGTAGTACTAATGGAACCGATGTAAAACCTTTGCGAATGGTAGTCTTAAAGGAGCTGCTGTGAAAAGAATTGCCGTGCATTTAAAAAAAATCACTTCTGAACTTGTGACATACAATGGTTTGAATTTTATTTTCCTATTCAATTGACTTTCGCTTTTCATCATGGAGGAAAGCTTTTATGCAACCTTCACCAGCTCCAAACTGCTTAAATCATTGAACGAGTGTATTTTTCACAATTATTTAGTTTTTTGTTGTGGATGTTTTCAGCAGTTTTTATGCATTCAATCATAAAAAAAACTTTTAACAATGTAACATTAAGCCATAGAGTAATAAATGCAAGTCTAACACAAACTTTAAAGTGGCAATGTATAAATGTGAAATATTATAAGCTCAGTAAGTTTATCTTACTAATTTAATGCATTTGTCCACTGCTAAATATTTAAGTGTGTTTTTGTTGTTGCTATCCTGTGTTCTTGGAAATGTTTTTATTCTTTTGTAACATATTTAGAAATGTATAAATAAAACATCAAAAAAGTATCATCAAGCTACCATATATTTCCTTTAAAAAATAACAATATTTATTTTTAAATAAGTTATAATATTAGCTTGGTACAAACAGTAAAGTGGCTTTCAAAGCGTATGAATAAAAAAAAAAAGCATCTCAAAAATGAAGCTAAAATCTCTGAACAGCTGCATCAAAATGAGAGAGCTTATTTTTACTATATACAATATTTTTTTACTATATATCAAGAATTAATTTGCAAAAACAGATGACTCTCATTTTAATCAATTTGCTAAAAGAAGTTGTGAATGAAACCCTGTAGTGCGTCTTTCTCACCAGTCCCCACCAGAGGGCGTCTGCATAGGTGTCAAAGTCCTGCGGCTCTGGAGTTGGGGAGGGGCCCTCGCTGTATGATGGCTCTATAGTGACATCATCCTTCTCAACCAGGTACACCAGGAAGGAAGCCAGGATCAATGACAGGAAGCCGATGTACCACGCTGTAATCAGCTCCTGACCGCACACACCAGCCGGGAAACACACACACACACACAGCAGTACTGAGATCAAACTTCACCAGACGCCGAAATCTGATTGTTTGTGCTTGCGTATGTACTTTGCGTGTCTGCGTATCGCAGAGCGTAGCATTTTTGAGGCATGAGTGTGTGTGTGTCTTTGGGAATGTGCGCGTATTGTCGACCCCATTGGTTTATTTGAGCTTGACATGATTTGAACAAGCAAGACGTGCTCTTAGATGTTGATCAAGAGGGAATGGCCTGTTGGCGTACATCACATCACATGCGCGGATACCTTGCTGTGTGTGTATATTGCAGATCCCAGCAGTTTCCAGGTGCCTCCACGGCGGTCCATTCGTAGCATTCGAAGGATCTGCAGGAAGCGCAGGCTGCGCAGCGACGTGGCCAACACATTTCCCTGGTTTCGTACGGCAACCACCGGCACCGAAGCAATCAGTACAAAGATATCTGACAACAGAGAGTCTCATTAAAGCTGCATTTATTTGAGAAAAAATACAATTGAAACAGCAATATTGTGAAATGTTATTACAATTTAAAATAACTCTTTTCTATTCGAATAAATTAAAAATGAGCCGATTGCCGTGTATCACTCTCCACATATAGTGTGATCCGAACACATTTTGTCAAAAAAGCAGGTATTGTCCACTTTCAAGGCATCGCGATTTTTTACTGCAGAAGCCGAATTTGTTTTTGAACAAAAGCTGATAAGTCCATTTTAGCGAATCAGCACGCTTCAGGTCAGGTAACAAGGCTACTTTACACTTTAAAAAGACTTTTAAACTTTAATTATGCAAAAAAAAAAATACTTTCAATAAATTTACATTCTGTGCTGCTTAATATTATTATGAAAACTAAAATCTTTTGTAGCATTATAAATTCCTTTCCTTTACTTTTTCAATTTCTTTTGTCAAATGAAATTGCTTTCTCCAGCTGTAATAGTGTATGTGCACGCTTGTATGCACATGTTTCATTGTGACTGCGTGTTTGTTTGGGTCAGTGAGTTTAACTCACCCAGGACACACAGCGGTTTGCGGGCGAATTTGAGCCGTCCTCTCCAGCCCTTGTATCGACAGCAGCAGCCGGCGGCCCATATCCTCAATGCAAACTCGCCTCCAAAAATAAAGATTGTGAATGTCTCCTACAGGTGAGAGAAACATTCATTCATATTCCTCTCAAACATTAATCTCACACGCAAACGCTGCACGGACTATGAACAGAAGACACGCACTCACCAGAATCACCAGCCAGTGAGCCGAATCTTTCTCATGCTCTTTGAACGTTGTTAAAATGGACAGAATCAGGCATCCCAAAACAATCAGAAACCTAGGGTTTCAGAAAACAGAGTGAGCGGATGCTTCATTCATTGTGTGTGTGTGTTTGTGTGTGTGTATATATATACAGTATATAGATTGATAGATAGGTAGATAGATAGATAGATAGATAAAAACATAGCTGTGGGAAAAAAAATGGAATGAAAATTTTTAGTTGCTATGGATACCTCAGCTGAGTCATGATAAAATCTTTTTTTTTTATATCTTGGAAAGACCTGCTACCTAAAACGCTCATGGTATGATTAAACCAGCAGAGGGGGCTGCTGAATATTCGCACTGTATTGGGCGAGAGAGGCATGTATTGGATATATCCTCGCTTCTCACACACGTGCACAACAGTCCTATTGCTAGATGCTGAGCTGGTAAGATTTATACGCTTAATTTTTTACAACAGGTAATCAGAAACCTGGGGTGGCTGTATACTGTATAGGATGCTCATTCATTTTCCTTCCTGTAATTCAAGCCAAACAAAGACACATGCTTTGCTCGCTTGTCTGGGTATTTAACTACGAGCCCTGAAAAGTAAAATACATTTTGTCATCATTTAGCCATGTGTCTTTTAACAATACAAAAAGATTTGTATTGTTAAAAAAATAAAATAAAATTAAATAAAATAAAGACTATAAAAGAAGCAGAAAAGCGCAACAGGGAAGGAGGCCAAATTAAATCCTCTCTATGCAATAAATCTTATTATTTGCATATGCATATGTAACTTTTTTTACATACTTATCTCTGGTAAAGTATGCAGGACTGTATAGATGTATGTACTTAACACTGTATGTTTCTGTTTAGTAGCCTAACAATTTTTAAGTTTTAATTCAGATCAGCCTCCGACCAATCAAGAACTACTGGATTAAGCCCAGTTCCTCCCTACATTTATTTAGCACTTGTAGTACTTGGATGCATGTCACAACATGAACTCCTAGGTTTATTGTAGCCAACTAAAACAAAAAAACATAAAAAAAAAATACAAGCTACTTGAAATAAACTAAACTATGGGTTAATCTGATTGAACTGAAATTTGTAAAAACTGTATTTCAAAGTAATTCTAAAATTGACAAAACAACGAAATGACATACTATAAAAAAATAAACTAAATAGCTTTATAAACTATAGAAGTATCTTAAATAATAAATGCAATAATCATAGTAGTGCTACTTCTGAAATATTGGCTTTGGAAATACTGGAATACTCTATAAAGCATTATATAAGCCATAGAATATTTATAGATTATCATTCAAATTTTGGGGGGTGAAATAAACCTTCAGCAAGGATTAAGTTCCAAAGACGCAGAAACGCAGCCGTAACTGTGTGTAATGATTTGTGTATGAGTGATTAAGCAGTTTTCTGCAGTACTGTATGGCATCCAGCAGAGCACACATGCAGACTCACATATTTCTCTTATCGTCCTCACTCTATTCGTCATTTGACCTGTTGGCAGTTTCTATGGTTTCACATTTGTAGGTTATATCTGTGCTGTTTCCATGGTTACACAAATTCCTCACACACACACACACATATAAACAGCCATACACACGGCTACATGCTCAGCATCTGGTCTCCAGTGAAAGCTTTTAGCATCAGCACACTAATAACCTGTAATGGTCATAATGCTCTCTCTCTCTTACTGTGGGTCGACTGAAGTGTGTATGGTTTTCTCGACGAGCGATGCTTCCCTCAACAGAGCGATAGATTGCCATGACTCTCAGGGTGCTCATTCTCAACTGTTGCTCTAAAATATAATAATGTTCCTAATGAAAAGGGCTATTAAGAGAGAAAACCACATTACAACCCATAATGCAGAAATGATCATGAAAAAATATGTTTAGATATAATTAATCTAGGCCTCAAACTGATCAAGCGAATTAGTTTGAAATAAAGAACTGCACATGCAAAATGTTTTCCACTTCATAGAAATGCTGTAATTATTTGTATCACTTATTATTAAAAATACCAAAAATAAAACAACGTGGAATAAAAAATAAATAAAATGCATTATTTTAGTATAATTACTGTTAAAGAGTTTTGTGTCCCTTTTCTGTTTAACTATCAACGCTTTACAGGGAATTTTTAGATCTAATATTGCATAATCAAATGTTTGTGAGGTCTATAATGTCAAAGCCTGAAAAATAATGGCGGTGTCTTATTTCATAATCAAATTAGATGACTGCATTCCAGCAACAAGATACACGTGTGAGATCACCCGACAGGCATCACTGATGTGTGACCGTTGATGGTCATGTGCTGATGCATTTATTTATTAAAGATTCTCTGTGATTTGAGTCATTTTTGCAGCATGGTTTCAATTGAAGAATTTTCCAACTAAGAGAAACAAAAGCAAAGCAAAAAAAACAACAACAACGAAAACAAAACAACGAAAAGAGACGAAACAAAACAAAACAAAACAACTAACTAAAGCGAAACAAACATAAATACTAAGCAAAACAAAACAAGACTGTGGAAAAACACAAAAACCTTTTAACATTTCCTCGTATAAACAAGATACATAAACAATAAGAAAAACAAAACAAAAAAAATAGAGCAACAGCAAGTGTCTGATCACACTATAGTTGTCATCGATGTGTAACCCTTCAAAGTCACATGTTGATATCTTAATTTGTCTGATGTCAGTTTATAACAAGCGGTTTGTGCGGCTTAGGTTCGATACGAGCTCTTTTTGGAAGGTTTTAAAAGTTCCAGTATGTTTCCACGGTATATCAGACTCTTTTATCAAACAGCATCAAGGAAAATTTGATCGTTCGTAAAATGACCCCCTTCAGTGCTGTTTACAAAGAACTACGGGATTGTTAGAGATGTTTGTTGAATATAGAGGTTGGTGAGAGCAATCCACACCAATCAATAGTGATTCAGTTGGTAAGTGGACACAGTTAAATCTGGGACCATTTTATCCTCCACCGAATGGAGGCAACAGTTTGCAGTTTTTAACTAAAAACCAAAGAAGATCACTGGCATGCAGAGACAAGGTACATATTTTTGAGACTGCATATTAATTATTATCTATTACTACTAATTAATTTACAACTGTTACATTTTACATTAGAGGCTTATAAAACTATAAAAAGAGGTGCATTTAAAGATTAACTGCATAACTCTGTTATGCTGGGGTTTGTCAGCTTTAAAACCCATTTAAGTTGAAATGGCTTAACTTATTTTGATATGAAAGTAATGGAAAAACTTACTGATCATAATAATACAAAAACTAATTCAAAAGGCCCACTTTTTTNAATTCTGTCATTATTTACTAACCCTCAAATAGTTCCGGATCTGTATGAATTTCTTTGTTCCGCCAAACACAAAGAAAGAGATTTTGAAGAAAGTTTGTAACCAGGCTGTTTTGGGTGACCATTGATTCCAATAGAATTTTTCCCCTACTATGGAAGTCAATGATGACCCAAAACAGCCCAGTTATAAACTTTCTTCAAAATATCATCCTTTGAAAGACATTCAGACAGATTTTGTAAATGATGACAAAATTTCATTTATGGGTGAACTATTCCTTTAAGGGTACATTCCATTTGATCATTTTATAAATATTGTGGGAATGTTACATAAATGTTCTCTGAACATTGTAAAAAAGTAACATATAAAACATTAGACGAATGTCCACCTAAAATTTGTTTACTGATGTATAAATAAAGTTTTAAAAAATGCTATTTAAAAAAAAAAAACTTTGCTAAAGCAAAACTCTGAATAAACATTCTATTAACTTTACTGGAAATTTGCTCATATTTTTATACATATTACTATATATTTGCCATTAGCTGTTCCCGAGGGATACTCTATTCTACAGAACAAAATGCTACACTATTTCTCATTTCGTTTCTTTTTGAGTCTTAAGCACAAAGTTCAAGTTAACAGCAGAAATGCAGACAACATCAATTTTCCAAAACCCAAAATACTGTGACGTCTTCTAAAGACAGAGTCTGTCACGGAAGCTTCTCTATGCCTGTGTTTTGTCTCGTTAATGCCGTGAGAGCATCTGTGAGAATGTGTGTGCGTGTAACTGTTTGTCTGATCGATGTTGAGGGCATATTGGCTGTAATGGGAGCATCGATATATGAGGTGAGTCATAACAGGACACATCATCCCTTATAATAAAGCACACACAGCAGCCGTGTGGTTCTGCCCCAGAGCATGCTGGATACTACAGTGAATTATTCTGTAGTACTCGTGAGGAAAAGAGAAGGAGCCAGAGAGTGAGAGACATGTAGCCCCATTAGAGGTTATTAGTGAGGTGGATGTTAAAAGCACAGTATTTCTCAGCTGATTTCAGGGAACAGCAGATTACAGCTCTCACTAGAGACCAGAGCACAAAGCAGCAAGCATGTGCAGACAAAACTTGTTTTTCAGGTCTATTTTTTTCGGCTGATTTCAAAATACTCAGGGTTGTTAGCATTATTTAGACATTTAGTCTTATGTCTTGATGATTTATCAGACAGCACTACGGTATGGCTTTTTAAGACATCTTAACGATTGTATTTTTTTACGAAATGTAATGTTGCATAGAAATAACCTGCATAAAAAAAATGCATTTCAATTATTACTATAGTGAACATACTCTCATATCGCCACTGTGAAAAAGTAAGTGACATATTAAACCTAATATCTTCTAAGGATGACAATAGCTGCAACTAAACACCTCCTCGAGTTTGTTCAGAGCATTGCTCGTCTCTGTTGAGGTACTCGTTCTTCTTTGAACAACTCTCTTTTAACCCTGACAAACTAGGTCTTCAAATGTGAACTGTTTTTTCACGTCCCTCTTCCTCTCTATAGGATTCAACTCAGAACTTTAACTAGGCCACTCTAAAACTTTACTTTCATTTCCTTTCAGCCAGTGAAATGACGATTTGAGTCCCGAACACCGGCTTAAGCTCATGCTTGAGATGCCTGCTGTTGTTCTGGGATCTTTTGAGACTTCCCGGATCAGGAGCTGCCGTGTTCTTGAAGATTTTTTTTGTCTGGTCAACCACTTCTGGGAATATTCACCACTACTCTATTTGCAGGTAATGGATTGCACTGTGGTTCAACAGAGGCCAAGAAATGGACTTTGTAACCCTTTTCAAACTAAAGCAGAACAACTTTTCTTCAGTTGTTTCTTTAATTGGGGCCTGTGAACACGTAGAAGTTTTGTAGTGAACACTCTGCTCAAAAAAAAAGGTTTGTTCATTTACTCAACATGACAGGCTACAGTAAAGCCTGTAATAGCCTCCTAAATCAAACTGGCAAACAAGATTTTTTTTTTCCTTTCTTGATTTTAAGACCAGTCCAGTTACTTTTTTTCAGGGGCAGTATGGGTGCTGAGTGAATTTTTCTAGTAAACAAATAAAACTGTCAGAAATATCATTTGGCAACAATAATATACTAAATAACTGATTAATATA
>NC_056704.1:27456041-27463120 GCF_018831695.1 Puntigrus tetrazona
ATTTTCATTATGATTTATATATTTATAATGTATAGTACATATGTAAAGAAATACTTGTCACATTATATACATACATTGGCATGCATATATAACGTTTATTTGTTATGCTTGTACTACACATTTTACACAGGAAAATAAAATATTTTATTTTTATTGAATAATTCATGGTTATTGCACATCATATATAATCTTTAAAAGAATTTTGCACTGTTTTTGTTTTCCTTTATTATTGCTGCAGATGTTTTTGCCATGCTCCACAGAGATTATACCAGCAATGCTGGGATTAACAAAAGCATCAATTAAACAACAATAAAAAGGGAAGTCCCGCCCTATGTTTAACAACTTAATTTAAGCCTTCCTCTATACGCCGCTATAGTAGGGTGGAGGCAAACTGAATTATTAACTGCAAATTGCTCCCAAATACACCCATCCTGACACACAAACCACACACACACATGTCACAACACTTCTCAGCACACAGAGATTTTTAAATCAATTATTCACATTAATATGGTGTGGACTAACCTCACATGATACAAAGGGCCTGGTTAAAAGCCCTGATACAGTCTGAGAAACCACACACACTGGGGAAAAGCGGTGCTGACTTGCAGATACTGTATGATCCACATCCTGCACGAGGCATTAAGCGCGATGGACAGAAAATGGGCCATGAATTATGTGTGTTTGTGTGTGAGTGTAGACTACAGAGATTTATTGTCAAGCTTGGGCCTTCATCTGCACTCTAATGCCTGACGAAGAAGAACAATTTCCACTTAAACCGCATTAACATGTATTCTTGCCTTTTTAAGATAAGAGTCACTTATATGTTGTCCGTGCTTTACAATCGCTCGACCAGTACTGATATCAGGATCACGGACAGCTCCACAGACCAGAGGCACTTTGTCAAGTCTGGACCTCTTTAGTTCTGTGCAGCACACAGCGTTCTTATCTCAGCGCCACAATGATCACAGGCAGTATCTCTGGCTCTACAGTGAGAGTATGGCGCTGTTATACGACCACAACCGGCTGCTAGACAGCTATAAGTGCTTTGATTTCTGGTCACTCAGCTCTGGCGGTAGCAGCTGGAGGTCGTGCTCTGTTTCAGCACCATGGAGAGCTCCTGCACAAATTGGAACACATTATGCACTTAAAAGTGCTCAATGCAAAACTCAGGACAACTGCTTCCCTGCTCATTAAAAGCAAGCCATCATTCTCTACATTACTGTAAATAAACACTAACATTAAAACGACCCTCTATATTCATGTTAGTGTTCAACCGGAATGTATTTTTCAAACAAATGACTCGCAGACTTTGACATTTGCTCTTTCAGTTTTCAGTATTTGGTTACTTCTCCGTATACAACAGTTCAATCCAAGATTTAGTAAGATCTGTTTTTGTCCATTTCATTTTCATCCCTCTCTTTTTAGGTTCACGTATCAGGCGTTATTAATCTTAGTGAGCTTTATAGACTGCATCCACTGTAAAGCAGCCGCTGGAACAATGCAAGGGGCTGAGCAAATAAATTGGATTGAATTGAATTGTTGTAATTTATAATTTACTGGGCCGTTCCCTCTGTGTGTGGGCGCTTCTGGGTATGAAATGCATCTGGGTTCACTTACACAAACGCGTGGTAGAGCAGCGCCCATCCTCGTGGTCTCTCGAGCGCGTCGTAGATGAGGTTCTGAATCCGTCGCTTCCTAATATTATTCCTCTTCACGGGACGCGTGTAGCCCAGGGGCGTCTTAGCGAGCAGACCGATGTTCTGCGAGCCCCGTTTGAAGTCCGGTTCCCTGCCCGAGCCGACGAGCAGCAGCGCGCCGTCCCGTTCCTGTCCCGCGCACTGCTCCAGGTCTGCTGCCAGCGCTTTTTTCCGCTCGCGCGAGTCCTCGGCACCGTTAGTGGCATTTCTGGACCTGATTCCCATGTTCACTGCTCTCGAGCCTCGGCGCCGCGCGTGTGGAAGTCCGGGATGGGGCGCATGCCATGATCCGGACAGGGAAAGCCCGAGCTCCTTAGTGTTCGTGGGTCATTTAAGGACCTCGCTCAGGAAGGGAGGCGCGAAGATGGGCTGTGGATTGAAAAAAAACATTCAAACCTGTCAAAAGCACGCGCGCTCTCATACACGATGTTCGGTTGCCGGAGCGGTTGAATGTGCATCCCGATGTGAATGGAACAGCGTTTTATACGCTACCATTCACCAACGCAGCACCGCGACAATACACAGCGAGAAACAAACGAGTATTTCGATTCACGAGTCGGTTCTCCTAAGTTAATCTAAAAGATAAAGCATGACTACCGTGATCCGATTCCTGAAAGAATGACTCTTATGAGCCGACTCTGAAAGATCCAAAGAAATACTTAAATTTGAATTATTCTGACTGAACAAATTACTTTTGTCACGTTCGATTGTAAATTAAACAAAAATCGTTCCTGTGTTATATTTAGCATATGGCATGCATGTGCTCAAAATGATTTATGTAATTTTGTTTTAGAAAGAAGTAAATAATGAATCAGATATGTTACCATTTTTATTTTTTGCTTAGTACTTCATATAGTAGCATATNTTTTTTTTTCAGAACAGTTATGTAATTTTCTGTTAAAATCCACAACGATTTCATCATTTGAGAGTGCTGAAGGAATTTTGCAAAAGGTTTTTTCTTCTTTTCCAGTGCACTCCGAGAAAATAGCCTAAAAGAATTAATAACGGAACCGCGAACGAATCGAAATCAAAACGCGAATCGTTGAATTCATTACGATTCCAATCGCAAACGCCTGGTTAAATGGAAATATGTCGATGGGCTCAACAGCGCTGACAAAGAGCTTCTGGTTCATACGCAACAACAACGCCGTGCAACAATTGCATCTCCTCGGCGGCTCGCGCCTGCAGCCTGTACCGGGACGAGCAACGCACACGATGTCTGAAAGCATAAATATAACGGCGGTTCCGCTGCCAGCTGTAAACACACACGGAGCTGCCTTACCGTATTCTCCGCGCGACCGCATGATTGCTGATTCGAATTGTTCTCGTGCTGCCGTTGCTCGCTGAGATGAGGGAGGGAGGAGGCTCAGACGGTGCTTCAGACACAGGCGCGAGACAGGGAGCTTGTGGGCACGTGATACACTACTGACATAGCATCTCTGCGCCTCGACAACGCAATATTGGGCATGCCATCGCAACCCAAAACCACCAAGAGGCTGCTGGAGATGCTTTCGCATGAATCAAACCCGAATTCCTCCCGGGGTGGACTGCTGGTAATCCTAAACTAAACTGAGTCGCAAAGTGCACATCAAACGTCCCGCTTGCGTTTCTACATCAGTGGCTTTCAATCCTGGTCTTGGAGGAGCCTTGCTTGTTTTGGACGTCTCTCTTATATGACACACCCAGCTCAGGTCTTGGAGGATCTACAGATGAACATAATTTAGGAGTGTTATGTAAGTGATGATATGTATTAGTCTCTGCTATATACTATGCAAGAAGCAGAAGGTCAAACGGGTGTCCAAATATGCATTATTTATAAAACAGTAGGCAAACAATACCCTGATTATCTGCTGCAGCCGCTGAGGTTCTGTGCAGGTCTGTAAGTCCAAGAGATCTGAAATTTGAAAGTGGATGGAAAATTCAAGTGTGGCTCTTTCCACAATAGTACATTTTATGATCCTCTTCGATGGTTTTTATTCATTTTTATATGAAAAACACAATAAACAAGCAGTATGACATTTCGATTGACATACAGTGGTGGCCAAAATAGTTAGAACACTAGTATTTTCATCAGTTTAAATAGTTTTGTTATTTCTATCTACCGCTGTAGTGTGTCAGGAAATAGCAGTTTACATTTCATTTTGCCATTAATTGTAATAATCGTGTGACGTTTTGACAACAGCCAGCGCTCCACACAGTCATCAGAACCAATCATCATCCGGTCTGTCTGGAATCACATTAAGAAACAGAACAAACTGAGACGCACTAAATCCAGAAGATGTGTGATAGCATCTCCATGATGCTTTAAGAGATCCACCTGCAAAGTGACCTGAAAATTATGCACAGCTGAGGGCAAAAGCTGATTTAAATGTAAAGGACGGTTAAATGCACACCAAATGTAACCCTGGAGCACAAAACCAGTCATAAGTATCATGAGTATATTTGTAGCAATAGAAAACAATACATTGTGTGGGTTTTTAAATGTTTTATTTTTTTTTTATGCCAAAAATTATTAGGATGTTCCATGAAAATATTTTTGTCAATTTACTACCATAAAAATATACATTTTTGATTAGTAATATGTATTGCTGAGAACTTCTTGGACCACTTTAGTTAAGGAGGAGTTAACTAGATAATTAACAGACAAACCTGGAACTCAAGTAAAGGCCAATGGCAAAAAAAGAACAGGAACGGGAAAACCAAATATGGGCATACACGTAGGGAGCAAAACACAGTGCCCTGTGCAAGTCTGACATTTAGTGACTAAAATTTTATGGATTAAACTTTAATTAGCATTTTATTCAACCCAACTGAAGTTCTATGTTTTAAAACTATAATATACTAACAATCACCAAAAAACACAGATGGTAGCTTAATAGTGAAAAAACGAATAAGATACAGTACTTAAATCCCAGGGAATGTCAATTATTTGACTTGCTCTTTTTCACTTTCAAAGACGTGTATGTGTTGTCAGTTTGAAATGATAAAAACTAAGAACTCTACACAAACTCTCAGGAACAGCGCATAAGTCTGCACTCAGCATCCGATGATTGCAGTGACATGTATCTCTCGCTCAATGCTTTGCTGTGTAAATTTCTCCTATCATCCAGCATCTCCATTTCTGCTCAGTCTGCCTCATACTGACAGACTGAAATCTGCAGATGCCTTGTATTTGTGAGCACAAAGAAGGAAAGAAGGGAACTATGTAGATGTGCGAGGACAGTATGTCTTCACTACCTAGTAGTACCACTACTATGCACTACTTAAATGAGTGGTAAATCTTTCTCTTCCACTTATTAATCCAATTTTTTGTCCTATTCAAACTTTTTTTTTTACATTTTGACGTCACACCATAGGACACATTCATACATCAACTACCCATATATTTATATGTGTGTGTGTGTGTAGTGAAGTGAAGATATTTTATTGATATTCAGTGTCAATGAATACTCAGATATACAGGATAATATGATGTAGACAGGAACACATTTCTAGTTCGGTGTTGGGGCATTTGAGCCTTACCGATGGGGATGTGGAGGTACAAAAGACCAAAAAGGTTGGAAAATACTACAATAAAGCACTCTAAACTGAAACTGAAACCTAGAATGCCACAGTGAAGCAGTTTTCAGGATTTCATCTATCATTAATGAGATTTACACTCTCTCTAAGAATTAAGTTTCTTAGGTTTCAAATCTCACACATCAGAGAGAATGGGAATATTCAGCACACACAGGGGGTTTTAGTACACGTGCCATCTTGGCAAATTGTCTTCCTTTGTGTGCATACGTGTGCATGTTTTTAAATATTTATTATTTGGGGCAGTTTTTTTACCTCTTCGTTGGCGTTTTTTAGTCTCTCAGTGGGAGTATCTAGCTGCTCTCTGCTAAATTCAGATGCTTTTTACAGGGCTAGTCAAGATGGCTGCTCAAACACGCACACACACACACACACACACACACACACATACAAGACCAGAGCTCTAAAATGATCCCATCTGTCCACAAAGGTGTAAATTCACATTGTTAAACTCCAAAACCGCCAAAAACTCTGCTTAAATACACTGCTTTATGGGACACTCGAGTCTAAGGTGACCCTAGCACCACAGTGCATTGTGGGAACATACCTGTAAATCAAAACACAATCATGAATCTGTCTTTCTACTTATCCAGTCACCCATGTCATTTAAAATCCAGTCCCAATTCTCTTTTGGGACAAATCAGTTAAATGCAGGCCTACTTAATTCTGCTTCCTATGAACACAGCCTAAGATTACGTCTATAAATCCTTATGATTCATAAGTCATAAATTGAAGTGCTCACGATGTCAAGCAGCTAGGAGAGATGCCGTTAGCCTCAGAACGGCAGAGCGGCCATAGTTCAGTTTAGAGAGCCTGCGCCACCACCATCTGACATACACTTCCCTCGGGACCACAGGATCCTACAGCAACAGAAAGAGAGAGAGAGAAAGAGCAAAGCGAGGATGAAAAAGACAAACCGATCAATAAAAGTGAAGTACCATCAAAAATGACCTGGCTGTGGAGTTAGGCTCTTGGAAAGTCAGAGCAGACAGCATCTTCTCCTTGTCAGAGATTGGAGGAACAGCGGAGCCAGGGGAGTTGAAGAAGCAGTGGGGAGAGAAAGAAAAGAGAGCATCTTTGTCAGGGTGACAGGGGTTGAATAATTCAGTCTATGTCCAGCTGCTGCGTTAAATCATCATGTTTTATTCATCTGCAACAGCTTCAGAAACCTGACATTCAAATACATTAGGACAATAAGACTAATATGAACACACATCTGGAGCAGAATTAACATTTCGTGTGAGGTTCCTAATGTGAAAAGCACATGAAGTGGAGTACACTTAAAGTATATCTAAACCTATTCACTATATTTTGATAATGCTTTTTACGTGTTTTGGTTAAGAAATTGTCTGATAGACTCAGGATCCAAAAAAAAGTACAAATTGGATTCAAGATGCAGTTAAAATAATAAAAAAAATGCACAGAAGGATATAAAAAACACTACCTTTTAAAAGTCTGGAGTTAAAATCTTTGCACACTGAGTCTGTGTTTTTCATATTTTTCATATTCGTAATCGTTTTCTATGAAAATGCATGCTTTGAAATGCAAAAATGCAGACAATGAAACCGAATCTGATTTTTTTTATGACAGACAACAGTTTCGGAGGCAGTTTGTAAATGTCACTGACACAACTGCAATTGACACAACATTATTGTATTCAATGTATTAAAATTTCTGACTCAGTGTGCAATGACTCTTTTTTGTGTTTATTTGAGCAATAGATAGCAAAAACAAATATAGTGAAATATTATTAAAATTTTCTGTGTATATATATATTAAAATCTAATTTATTCTCCTAATGGC
>NC_056704.1:27463220-27466892 GCF_018831695.1 Puntigrus tetrazona
TTTGCAGTGGGCCGCGGAAACATATGTGTTTGGTTGTGTGGGCTGTGAGTTAAAAAAGGTTGGGAACCACTGGTGTAGGGTGTACCAAAGTATTGATGTCTCTGTGTTTAACTGGATCATAATTACATTGAGTGGACATGTTATCGTAAAAGACAAATGAATCTTCTTCCCTACTTACATGTTTGCAAATGAATAATTATGGATGAGCTTTTACAAAAAAAATTTTGTTTGTAAATTTACTAGCATTTTCTAAGTGAAAATTGTTTCCAAACTTTTTTCAAGTAAATCCTTTTTTTCAGTGAGGAGCAAATACATACAAATTTTTTTTTACAACAACAACAACAACAAATTGCTTGAAAAAGGCTCTGTCCTCCAGTGTCTAGGTGACATTTAAATTTAGAAGAAGATTTATTTATTCAATATTTACTCATAAGTCCAACCAGTCAAATAAGTAAATGAATAAAATCCATGGTAACCCATGATTTTGTGTCTCAGTAAAGTGAACTTACCAAAGCATCGTTATGTGGTTCATATCTGCCACCTATCCCATAATTCTGAACCTGAAAAATTATTCCAACAGTCATGCAATCACTACAGAACTGGAAATTGCAGGTGGCAGAAAAAAAACATGCTGCCTGTGCATGATCATATTTCGTTCTCGTAAAATGACTTACATGCAGTAACTCGGCTGTTTCCATGGAGAGTCCAGTGGCATCTGCAATCCTCTGATTGACAAGAGCATCCACAGGGTCATCATCTTGTAGAAAAACACTGAAAATACAGTGAGTATTTTTTGTTGCGTAATAAGTGTATGACTATTTTTTATAGTACTAAAATTAAATTTTGAGTGAACTATCCCTTTAATGAGAGGTTCTCATGAAATATTTATTAAACCTTTGAGAAACACGGCCTTTTGAGACAGCACCCCTTCCATCTTGAAAAACCTCTGATCTAGAAAGCTAGGTCACAAAAAAAAAATAAACAGTCAAATACAAAATGATGTATATAATTATGACCCTGGACCCTAAAACCAGTGTTATGTCGCTGGGGTATATTTGTAGCAATAGCCAAAAAGACATTGTATGGTTAAAAAGTATTAAAAAAAAATGAAAGTCAAAATTTATTAGATATTAATTAAAGTTTATGCTCCATGAACATATTTTGTACATTGCCCACCTTAACTATATTAAAACTTTATTTAAACTATATTTTAAAATTTTTTGATTACTAATGTGCATTGCAAAGAACTTAATTTGGACAAGTTTAAAGGTTATTTTCTCAATATTTAGATTTTATTCAAATGGTTGAATCTCGTCCAAATACTGTCCGGTCCCAATAAACCATACATCAATGGAAAAAGTATTTATTCAGGTTTAACAGAAGCTTATGACGGGTTTTGTGGTCCAGGGTCACGTATTTGAGTATTTCGTTGATGTGTTTCGGCTGTACCAAAAATGAATACCAAATTTAGTATTCAGTGTTTTTCAGTATTTTTTTCCAGATATGTATACATGAAAATAAATAGCTTCCCATGTAAGAATTTGGAAGCAAATATGTCATGTATCATTCAAGTCTTCACTGGAATTAAAGATGTCCACACACCTTTGCCCATTGAATAGTACATTAAAACATCATCAACACAATTTTTTTAATATACTGACTGCAAGAGCCATTTCGGTCTTTACTTTGAGTTATGTACATGTATGTCCAGTAGGAGTCACTTTCGGGTGGCTGTGCACAAAATATAGAACCTAATATAGGAACCTAAAGTTTGTTTTTGACTTGGCTACTGTTTGTACCACGCTGTGCAATTACATGACTGCTGGATTTAATGACTGTTTGTTTGGATTCTTGCCCATATGGAAATGAAGACCAGCAAGGGTAAAATAAATCTACAACAATAAGCATTTCAACAAATTGGGTGGACATTTCAGTTAATTGTAACGCAAGCGTGCGAGTCCAACGGGATGACATAGCATTTCTCTTTTGGTAGCTGTGGTCTACTAAAAAGAGTCAAAGGCTTCAGAGCTAAAGTGGAGAGGACACATATATATATAGTATTGTAGTAAATTATATAATATTGACAATGGAATTTGATTTGTGTGTGTATAGATATTCACTAGAGGTCTGGAGATGTTCTTCAGGATCTCTATCTCTTGGTCTGAAATAATGTCATGAAATCTGATGATTCGAGGCTCGTCCCACTCCTCTTCTTCTTTCACTGGTGCATACATCAGTCTGGGGTTTCCTCCACCTGTGCTGTATCTACAGGACAGCGCCCTCTGCCTCCTGGAGGTCTGATTTTATCAAATATAATAACGCCCAGTCAACACACACAGATTTGCATTGATGGTTTATAATGTAATGTCAAATAGTGATTGAAATTTGAGACTTTGTACTCGCCCTCTCATTAATCTCTCCTCTGCACAGTGTCTCATATCTACTTGACTCTGGGTTCAGTGCGAATATGTCAGGGTTTGAAGTTCTCAGGAAGTGAAGGAGTCTATTCAGCTGAAGTCTGACTTTATCTGTAGTTGAATCTGAGGCAAAAAATGTTTGCCTTAAATCACAACAATTTGATAAAACTGTCTTTGAACCACAAATATAACAATAGCATTAAAATTTGTGACACTATGAGCTCACCCAGATTTAGAGGCTGCTGGCTAAAGTAGGTTTGAGGCAGGCTTCCAAAATAATAGGCCGAGAAATTAAGGTAGTGAAGCAGTTCTTCCATCATAGTGCTTGAGTATGCTGTTAAACTTTTCAAACTATGCATAAACCAGAGAAAAGCATGCTGGAATTTGTCCTCGTAATAAGCAACCAACCCCACATGGTAAGCTTCATCTGCATTTAGAGATGTTTCTGTGAAATCAAAAAAGATTTAATCTGATTTTTGAAAGAAACAAAAAATAAAAAATTCAGTTTGAAACTGCATCTGCAGATATTTCACCGATTGTGATGTCTTCTGGGTAGAGTTTGTAGATCTCCTGCAGTCTGATCAGTCCTGAAGCTGCACCATTCAAATCCAACCACTGTGGGATCTTTGTCTTCAACTCATCATGATACCGTTTACACTGAAGACCCGGTTGGATGTATTCTACAATATGTATCAGATCATTTCTCAGTTGTCTGAGGAGTTTGTAAGCTGCCACAGGGTTATTCATAAACTCTCCAGGGTCCTCTGGGTCATAGTAAAAAAGCAGAATATTCTGCAGAGCACTTGATTGAAGGTTCATCAAAAGTTGTAATGTAAAAAAAAAAAAAAGATTGTAAACATCAACTGTTTTAAAATGTAGTACTTTTTAAAAATAATAAAAAAAACATTAATATTTGGGATTAATGGAATAGGTAATAATGAAAATGTTTTACCTCTTTATCCCCTCATCATTTTCTTCAGCAGCAATGCACTGACTGAAGCTCAGCAGAAGGTTGTTTGTTGTCTTAAAAAGCTGTACAATTTGATCTATAAAACATGGAGCGTTTGTTATGTATTAACCTCTTAAGACACGGGAAAAAGTTTTAGGAAAAAAAAATCTTTACTTTAATCTTTACAGTCTTTACATTATTTAGAGCATAAAAAATAATGTGCAAACAAGTTATACTATGTCATTGTTTGAGGACATTGGGAAAAAAATGCATATAGGCAAAGCATTGATTTTTTTTTTTTTAATT
>NC_056704.1:27466992-27473687 GCF_018831695.1 Puntigrus tetrazona
CAGATTTACTATGAAAACAGCAGTTTTGGCATTAAAAATAACAGCTTCGAGAGGTTGGCTAATGAGTTATTGACACACAGGGGAGTTAGAGATAAATGAGTTTTCTAGGAAAGATTAACTTTTTATTCAGTTATCAAAAACTACAGTAAATAGACTGATAACTAGACTCAGCTTGTTCTTCTCTGGAAACTCTCTTGTTTCCTCACGCCTAAACCTTTGTCACTTAGATTTTGTCTGTTGAGATTGGCTCTTTAGAAGTCATAAAGTGACCATGCGGTTTCTGGACTGGAGAGCACTATGGAGGGCCTGAAATACCTACACTAGAGGACAAAGCGTGTGCTTTGACTCGCAGCCTTTCTCTCCCAAATCAGTCTTTTGGCTATTCAGCTGTTTCAGTTCCTGTCTGAAGCCAAGACCTTCAGAGAGAATCCTCTCTGCCATGTTTCTATGGCTTGTTTCTGCTCTTTTTAAAAAGAGCAAAAGTATTCTACATGGCCAAAAATTTTTGGGCTTTTTTTTTTTTTTTGTTATGAAAAGTATGTGTTTTCTGACAGGAATGGTTTTGATAATACAACTCAGAGATGGACTGATACAAACTAAGTTTGGGCAAAAATTATATCTTTAAAGTGATCGCTTGAAATTGCAACTGGTCAAGCTGGAAGAGAATTCAAACTGAAACTTGAATATGAAGGACGAAAAGTTAACAGGTAACATGCGTTCTAGCAAAATGTGGTCCATAAATTAAATAGAATGTATATAAAGAATTTTATAGAAATTATAGAAAGAAGTACATATTTGCATCTACTCATTTAGCAGATACTTTTATTCAAAGCAACCTACAAACGAGAACAATAGAAGCAATCAAAATGATATAGCAATTATATAGCTATTATATATTTTACGTGATAGCAATTGAAAAATAATAATACATTTCATACAAAAGTATCTGTCTGTTGAAAATTTAAAGGCCCTAACAAAACAAATTAAAATAAAACTTTTACATTTTGATTAGTTAGGCTCTTAGTGTAAGTGCTAGGCTATAAATACAAAATATAAAATAAAAAGAGTTATAACATACAAAAATGCCATTCTAAAGACTGTTATGCCAGGTGACTAGCGATGAAAAGTCCAAAACTTCTATAAAAAGACATTTACAACTCAAAAAAAATAAAACATAAATATTGTGTATAGTCACTTTTGTCCAAGGGGATGACTATACCAGGTTTCATACCTTTATTAACTGTGTTTATCTTGTCTTGATAAATTGGTTTCATCTAAAGGGATTAGTTCATAATGCCAACAACAATTCCTCAGGCTAATGTTATCGATGTGAGATAAATACAGTCAGCAAAACAGCAGCAATCTCAGCCACACCATCTTGGTCTTTCAAACTTAATTTTTCCCTTCTGATCAATAAAGTCTGTCTGAGGTGTTTTTTGTTTTTTTTTTTTATATATATATCTATACATTTTTATATACACACACACACACACACACACACACACACACACACACACACACACACACACTTTTTTAATGGAAGTCTGAGTTATAAAATTATAGAAAATTATTTGTAGAAAATTGCAAAGACTTAAAATTGTGTAATCAATGCACTCTGCATTTTCAACACTACTATGTGAAGAAAAACAATGAACTCTTGGAAAAAGTTTCTAACAGAGCTTTCGATTTCACAGTAAAAGAGCGGCTGGCTGTCAGACTCAGCTCTGTGCCAGTGTGTATATGGGCCCGCGGGCAGGATGGTGGTGATGAGCAGTGGGACCGGCTAATCAAGAGATTAAGGTCAGAGTGATGAAAGGTTACACTGCTGAGGATGGTGGCTAGGACCCCAGGGACATGACCAGGTAGGACTGAACTGGATCTGAAAACGGGACAAACAGCAGGAGACGCAAAAAGACAGAAAGAATGCTGCATTCAACTCCATACCTCCCTAACAGTGACGCATTAAAGCAATAACACGAGACAAGACGCACTTTACAGAACCAAGGATCAAAATAACACACATCCTATAACTGCTAAAATAAAAAAAACTTTTTATCTTCAGTATATCTACATATTTAAGAAATATATGTATTACAGAGAGACAGACAGATATATGATATAATGTGTGATTTTAAAGGGGAGGGCATATGCATATAAAATAAATATTGTTCCTTATATTTCAGATATTTTCAGAATCATTCTATCAGTTGTGTGTGTTGTTCCTGGAGTGCCAGAGGAACAGCTATCATCACTGCAAAATGTATTAAAGAAGCATCAGCAGACAACAGATGGTGTGATGAAGTGATGATAGAAATTATTGGCACAAAGAAGAATAGAACTTAGAGACAAAGCCATTAAAGACAGCTTTAATCTTATAATGTGCACAAATCAATCCTTTGTCAATCATATGAGGGGCACTTTTCTGACAGAGAGAGATAAAGAATAGAAGGCAAGAACAGAGGAAGAAAATGGCAGAGTAAAAGCCTTTGCATCATCATATGACAATCCAAGTGATCTGACAGACTCTGGACAGGCAGATTCTCTCCACTGAAACGTAAACCAGCTTAGGGGCCATTTTCATTTTATCCTTAAGCTTCGTGACCTTCTACCTCCAGCCTGCCAGTAACCATCACGGCACCTCCTGCACACACATACACGGAACAGACGCTTTCCTCCACTGCCCCAACACCCTGATTAAGATGCTGAGGAATTCCAGCATAAATGCAGCTAATCAGCTTGGCTCTCCTTCCCACCAGACCAACCATCTAACGGATAAAGTAGAAAAACACAGAGAAGGCAAGGGGGAAAAAGCTGATCCGGAGCCATGCTCAGATGGTAGCGTGGATCCCCTGAGAGGAGCCCCTCAGGCACGGCCTGCTTTAGCCTTCCCTTATCCCTCACGCAACTTCTTGATGGACAACAAGCTGAAAGCTTGTGACAGCATGCTCGACAGATTCCTCCAGACCTTAATTGCTGTGATCAGACTATGATAATGCTAATGTCTTTCAGGTATATGGTATACGTGCAAGTAGGTACTTAACTTTGCACCTAGACGCTCATCTGTGGCTAATCAAGTTCTTTGGGTTCCTCGCTTCCAAGTCTCAAGAACCCCACTCTCTAAAAAGACCTAACAGTCCTCCAAATCTGTAAGCTCTTTTTGAAGATTCCTCTCCCAAAGACTTGGGTTTTAGAGGTCTTTGAGAGGAGGGGAGGTCCTGACACTCGGGTGCCTAATGAGGGTTTAGGGAATGGCTCTCGCTTTCAACACTTTCATTTATTGAACTATTAAGGAATTAACACAAAGCTGAAGAACAGGATTCAGCCTTTAGGCATGCAGTGATTCTAAATGATTTTTTTTAAGGTGAGGATGACTATGTTAATATAGGTTAATAATAGGTTAATGTGGAGACATTTATATCAAAGGATATGCGTATCATCATCTAGAAAATTAGTCACATTAAATTATAGACAAAAGAGAATAATTGGTCCAATTAAAGTGTGAGATTTCTGCAGTTCTGCTATTAGTTCCTGTTCCAGTTTAGACCAGAGGACTAAAGAACAAAATATAAGGTCTTGTCAATAAATTTGGAAAATAATTACTTACTATACAAGCTTTTTTATAAAGTTTATTGTTATATGTGGAAGACTGCAGAAGAAAATGTTAAATCAAAATAAATCAAAATTTGGCAAATTGTAAATTTTGGACATGGTTTAAAAGAAAGGTTTTCAAATGGATGACAAGCACCCCATATAATATACAATGATCAACTTGCAACTCATTTCCAAAACGGATGTATCTCTGGAAAGGCGTTAAGCATTTTGAGTTTCTGCACATAAAATCATTTGACAAGTTAATCAAATGATTTGCATAGCAATTGTTACATTTCTTCACAAAACCATATACATATTTTCCATAATGTTAAAAACTTGAGGTTGGCAACAGATGACAATACAGTATCTAAATTCTTTCTGCTTCTTTGTTTTTCTTTTCTTTCTTCTTTTAAATACTTTATTCTCTGAACATTTCAACAGAGCCTCTAGCATCCCAATTTGAAAACCCTTGTTTCGAAACCAGCTTTGCTGCTGCTAGCGAAGTAGAAGTTGCAGGTCATGCCTCAAGGATTCTGTGCAAGCAAGATAATGAATACTATTTAAACACATGTCTCCTGCATAAGGACAGCATTCTTGAGTCTCATCCTGCAGTCTCAAAACCACATTCCTAGCGTGAACAAACAGTGCGATAGCTCTGAAACCAGACGCAGAGAGACAGAGAACAACCAGATATTACTTGCGTGTCAGTTTCCAAGCCAAGCTAGCAATGCCTTTATTCAAATTCTGAGCAGAAGGCTCCAAAAGTGATTATGATCGCCTTTGGAGTTTGTAACCCTGGGCGGCCTGAGAGAGCTGAAACCTGACGCACGACAACAAAGAGGCCAAACTCTCACCGCTCTCTAATGTCACAGGACAGCAAGATAAATGCTGAGACACATGGTGTGTTGTTTGGGGACCAACAAAAGCTAAAACAAATACAAATGCATATCCTCATAAAAACATATTTAAAAATAAAAAAAAATACACAGGGTGGAAGACGAAGCTGTTCTCAGGAGGAGGGAAACAAATACCTGGGCCAGGGGCCTCTGAGGGCAGCCTTAATCAAATGGACTTAGCTTCTCTATGAGAGGAAGTAGAACTAATGAAGGGGGCAGAGAGGCAGAGGCTGTGAGACCGATGATACATTGAAAGTAGTGGAAAGAAGGCCTCCACCAAAAAATATGTTTTTTATTTGTTTTGTAGAGGTGGAGGTCTTGTGAAAAGAAACGGGGAGGCGACTGAGTGGAAACAAGTAGAGAGATACTTTGGAAAGTGTGCAGAAAGGATGTCGGTACTTCATCTTACATTTACAAGGTGGATGCGCTATAATGGCATGCTCTCTATTGATTTGCTCTCCCATGGCGCACGTTTGCAGAAAAGGACTTTCTCGCATTGATTCTGAGACTTCTTTGAAAAAAAATTGATATGAGCTACACGAGTGAAGGCGGTTGACTATGAAGAGAGGAGAGCGAGATACCCTCCGTGAGCCGTTATCATATAAAGGCCCGAGTTTTCTTTACAATAGATACCCGCGCATCACTTTCAGAGCCGTGACAGTGGGTCTCCGTTGCAGCGAGGTGAATATTAACATGCAAATCGACCTGCACGCTCTAAAAGTGGAAGCCAGCCAAGCATTTACTGTTAAAAATCCCCATATTCTTCACTCTCATGCTAAATTTATGAGCCCATGTAAACATCTATTTTAGTCAAGCTTGAGAGGATGAGAGAACAGAGGGACTGTTAATATTCTCTGCCTTATTTATATTCATAGTGGGACAATGCTTGAGGGAGAAATACAGGACAAGGAAGACGACGGAAAATTTGAGAGTGCGGAGAGAGAGCGAACAGAAAGCAGAATTTGTGACTCGAGGCGGAGCGGGTAGCGCCAATGTCTTTAGAGAGCAACGTTGAAGAGAATGAGAGATGACCGGAGGAGAAAACCTGAAGTTGATTTGCTTCGCTCTTGCTCCCTCTCGGCCAACGCTGACATCTTTGTTTGGCCGCAAGTATCCCGATTATGTTGTGAGTTCAGAGGATAAGAAGAGTTAGGGACATCCGCGGCACATTCAGCGCTCTTCAGAGTAAGAAAAATACAGTCTAATCAAACTTTCATGGCAGACTTTGGATGCAGAGAGGTTTCTGCACTCATCTCGGGAATAGCGTATGAAAAAGGAAAAATCGAGATCAAATGCACGAAGGCCGGGATCTTTTCAAAGTCTAAAGCCGCAGGGTTTTTTTCTAACTCTCACATCCTCTAAAGCAGAAAAAAACCCTCAAATCCATGTATGTAAATGGCGGCGCTATGTCAAGGAGCTGATTTGAATGGTTGTGGCAACCAGAGAGTGGAGGTTATTCATGTACGCGGGCATCCGAGGTACACATCACAATTGGGACTCCATGCACGCACCGGGCTCTCCGTGTACGCCCGCGCTCCTTCCTCGCTGGAGCTCTCAAACTAGGACAGAGTCTGAATTCACCCACTATCCTTCTCAAGAGCACTCAAGAGCTGAAACGTGCCTTAGGTTGGGACGTTACATTACGTGCTTCCTTCGAAGCATTTGGAGGGTTTGGTTCATGTCTCAGTGTGACCGGGACAGACGTGTGTTTGATTTTTAGAGATGTTAGTCGTCTGGAGATTGGTGCAGTAGCAGCTCGTGATGGTGTTAAAAGGATACACAGAGTGCTTCCTCAGGCACAAGTGCTGTTCCCATTACCGGGGTCTTTCCTCACTCTTATAAACCGAAAAAATCCTCCCTCTAAACTAACCTTCCTTCGACCCGTCTTAACAGAGACCCCGCCGCTGTGAGGGAAGGGGGTTGAGACGATCTGAGAGATCCTGCAAATGAGTGAAGTCATTATTTGTGGTGGGCTATCGCTACTCTCTCCTGTACCTGAAAAGCGAGAGAAAGGGAAGCATCGCTTTACATTCTTTCAAGCCAAAAGCTTGGTTTCCACAGCAACGCTACTGAGATAAGTGGAAAATGATCAGTAATCCATACAAATGACCTTTCAACGACATTTATTCCCTGTCTGGGATACTACTTGTCTGTATTTAACAAGATAACCCAATCTCGTAAATACATATCGTAAATATTATGCATACA
>NC_056705.1:0-8095 GCF_018831695.1 Puntigrus tetrazona
GCTGTATCATATTTTATAACATGAATCTATATAAACAATGTGTGAATTTAGTAGAAGCATATCCAGGTCACATATCTTCCCAAAATCCATACAAATCCAAGGTAGAACAACAAATGTAAATATGATTTATAAGTACTTCACAATTTAAATATCATATTTTCTTACATTACAGTAATCAAAGTTGAGTGAAGGAAAAAACATCCTAAATTAGATTTTGCATTTACAAAATCTCTGCTTTTACTTTTCAGACAAGTACCTGACAGGTGTTTTGAGATTCACCTCAGGCACAATATGATATAGTGAGAGTACCTTCATAATGTAGATGTCCTTCTGTGGACGCTGGTGCTGCTCTCTCTTGTGAGTGGAGTTGGACGTCCTGCGCAGAATGTGATCCAGGTAAAGACTATAAGGTTTGGGGCCACGCTTCTTTTCGTGGAAACGCTTCAGGTGGTTCACGCTGCACTGGCACGCCTGGAAAGCACAAGATCCATATGCAAAAATGAGTCGCCTGATAGTTTGACACATGCTTACAAACTATTTTCTGTGTGTGTGTTTGTGTGTGTGTGTGTGAGTGTTCACATTGTTACACTCACAGCCGTTTCTCCTGAGAGATGTCAAAGGAAGCAGCCATGTTGATTAACGTGGGCAGACAGTGCAGGTGATGACTGTGAGAGTGAGGAAGAATCGATTGGCCTGGAAGAGAGAACCATTGCGTGAACAAATGTGACATTTTAGGTCCGAAAAATAAAGGGAGAAGGGAAAACTTATAAGCGGTCCAAATGTATGCCTGAAATTTGGCTTACTAATTAACAGATCAGTGACTATGGTGCATTACCAGACACATTTTGTTTTGTTGTTTAATTTGGATGTAAATATTGATCTAAAAAAAGTTTTATTATTTTCAATATCTCAATGTGTCTACATTTATTTACAATTTATATTTATTTGTCGTTTTATGATGTAAAGTTGATTTTTTTTGTTTAAAAGTTAAAAATAAATAAATAAAAGAAAAATGTAAATGCTTTTTTCCATAAACTTTAGTATTTTCTTAAAATGCATTTCAAGATAGCATTTATCACTAATTTTGAATGAGCTTTTCTATTTTTTAATAGAATTTCAGTTTTAGTAATTCTGTTCTATGCTTTTCCATTTTAATTTAACATCTCTATTTTTTAACTGTCAAGTACTGAAAATAATTTTTTATATTTTTCATTTAATTTTTGTTAACGGCACTGCAGGCATAAGGAAAATAAATTACATAAATTAAAGTAAAAAAAAAAAAGAAGTTTTAAACCTGATTGCTGTAGTGTTTCCAAAAATTCCTGGAATTTTTTTTTTTTTTAAACTACACACTATACTGTCAAATTAGAAATATCAGGTTCAACGCCCCATTAAGAACATTAATGTGTAAAAAGGTCATTTTGGGCCCTGTTTATAGTTTTGAAGTAATGTAATACCATGTGCAGAAGTTCTCCAAGCAGTATAGTGGCCCTCACTGATATCTGTCCATCACTGCTGGTCACTACCTCCACCAGACCCTGAGCACATAAAACATCATTACAAAACCCTTCCGTTAAAGGTAAAGAAAATCAAGCATGTGTCAAATGACCATGTGATTACATACCTCCAGCAGTCCACTATTGATAAAGGCAGACAGCAGTAGTGCCAGGTAGTTGTCCATGAGGTCTGGTCTAGTAACGGACAGCACAAGAACATGAATGCAATGTTTAACCAAGTATGTTCCAGCATTGAAACAAGGCACAGCGTCTGACCTGGATCGTGCTCTGTGAGGCAATATGACTTTGGCTTCTGCAGCTACAAACCCATCAGATAGTCTCCAGCTGTCCTGAAACTTGCTGGGGTCTAAAAAGGCACAAACATCAGCATGAAACGTGCATGTCCCAGACAGAAGGCACATGCAAAACAGAATTGACAGATACTCCTCTACAGCAGTCTCTGAGGCGCTACTTACCCGCGCTGTGCAGGGCTTCTCAAAATCTCCTGTCACTATAGGAACAGGCAACCTGAAGATCTCATACATGACCTCTAATAAGGCTTTCTGCAGACACAAATATGAATGGATAGATCCAGCTTTGAATAAACCGATTTATTTGAGTGAATCAGTGGCAAATAATGCTTCAACATTTTTAAAATGTACCGCTCAAATAACATTTTATTCACTTTATAATGTTTTTGTTAAAATCTATGTAGTTTAATAATGGGCTTTATGCCCATGTATGATTCTTTGTTAATTTAGTTGTATAACAAGTCTCTTCTGATTTCACCAAGGCTGCATATATTTGATCATAAATACAGTAAAAACAGTAATATTGTGAAATATTACTACCATGTAAAATATAATATTAATTATAAATTATAATATATTTTAAAAATATAATTTATTTCTGTGATGCAAAGTAGATTTTTAGCATCATTACTTCTTCAATGCCACATAATCCTACAGATATTATTCTAATACGGTAATTTGATGCTCAATAAACATTTGTTATTATTATCAATGTTGAAAACATATTTAATTTAACAATAACAAAATAACATGTAAATATATATATATATATATATATATATATATATATATATATATATATATATATATATATATATATATATATATATATACTAACTTTTAAACTCACCCTGACTTCCATGTTTGGTATACAAAGCAGGCCTATCAAAGACTGGACTCCTGAGTTCCCTGATTTACACAGGTTAATAATACCTACAGGAGAACAGCAGAAGAGAGAGAGATCAGACCAGAAGTGTAAAGCATTTCTCTTTTTTACTCTTTTGATGAAGATGAGGCAGATTTAATACCTGACCACGAGCGGAAGGCTGCAATGATAGCCATTTTACTGGCTAAAAAACGAGCTTCTCTGTCCTCCCTATGGAACACAATTATTCAAACAAATAAATTACTATCAGAAATGCATATGATTACAATGCATTACAGGTAAATAAGGTAATGGCACAGAAACATGAACAAAATCATAAATATATGCATGTGTGTGTGCATAATATATAAACGTACTTGATTTGTGCCTCTGCTGTGTCAGGGCTGTGTCTGTAGTGAAAATCTGTGTAAGGTGCAAGAATTTGCTGAAAAAAAACCAACACATTATTAAACATATTTTTTATCTTTCACTTACTAATGTCAGACAGTTTTTATTTAAATACATTTTTATTTTATAATGGGGAATGATGCAAGCCAGATTAAACCTGCGCCACAATAAAGTTATGCACTACTGCATGCACACGTACCTCCAGTTCAACATCAGCACGTATGTACTGGCGTGTGTGGGTGATTGAGCAGGTGCAGTATGGTGGTGATCAGGGCCTCGTTGATGCGGCTCAGCTGACAGTCAATGACGTTCTTCAGGATGGTGCTCAAACCTCCCCGCTGGGCCACAATCTCGGGGTTCTTCAGTGCTACGTTACGAGAAAACACAACCATATCAAACAAATATATGCAATAGAAATATATGGCTATATAGTTTGAAATATTATAGGACTCAACATCCTTATAAATATAAACCTATATAGTATGATAATATACATTTAGTACACACATAATATAATATATATATATATACATATATACATATATATATATATACATATATATATATACATATATACATATATACATATATATATATATATATATATATATATACATACATATATACATATATATATATATATATATATATATATATATATATATATATATATATATATATATATATATATACTTACACATACATACACAAACATATACATATAGTTAAAAATAAATATATACAATTCCAAAATGTGACAAAACACTGCCTAGACAACACATCACTCCTATATCATTCTGTAATACAATTAACATTAATAATCTTTAATCAATAAAATACTTTTCACCTGTTAGTTCACTAAACAGAATGATTTGAGACATGATACATGCCAAAGTTTAAAACTAACCTTAACTAAAAAGCAATAATAACAGTGATGCTTGTCTTCGACAAATGTGACACTACTAACCGAGTTCACAAATGATGGCGTGCAGGCTCGAACCATGCGATCTCTCTCTTGCAGCCCGTCGTTCCCCACCGCTGATCAGCGAGTTCGTTAAGAGCTGGGGAAAAGAGCTATGCGTTCCTGTTATCATCTGAGCGGGGAGGCGTAACAGATTGAGATTGAAATTCACTTGACACAAATGTCATCACCACGGGTTATACTGAAGCGCAAGAGTGCCGTTAGATGCTGTACCTTTCTGACAAGTCTGAGGCTTGAGTTCTCTCACCACCTCATTGCTCTGCTGAATGTCAATACACCTGAACACACAAAACAACACATGCAGGAAACTTCCCATCTGAGGCTTTCTGACCAAAAAACCTCACACAGCAGAGCACCCCAGTGTTTACCGATTACAGAAATAATATTTTCACATTTTAGTTTTACACTGAAGACCAAGCAAATTATTTCACAAATCTTAAAATATGCTGATATTTGACAAAAACAATACTGCATCCATGTTTTGTGAATTAAGTCTCTTTAACAGTGCAGCTTTCTAGTAATAAACAGGAAAATAACACAGTCAATAGCTATGTTTTCATCCAAAGTTGTGCGTTTAATTTATGCACAGATTGGAATACTGCATGAAACTTTAGCAAATAAAGCACTGTTTGAATCCCATGACTCTATAAAGAGAACAAAATCTTCCTGGCACTAAATATCACTAAGAAATGTAGGAGAAGCCACTAAATATAATAATGATCATGGATAATAAATGACTTGAACATCAGTGTGAACAGGCAGAAATACACATAAATCACAGCAGAATAGTCAAGTTATGCTTTCCATCGTGCAAAATTAAAGCGACTATCTCATTGCACATAGAAGAATTTATCAGTAAATCTCCTATTATCTGCATCAACTCAACAACGAAGTGTCATATTCAGTGCAATGAAACAAGTTTAATTATTCTATAAGCAGCTCTTCCTTCAAAGCTCAAGTCAGTTCAGTGTTGATTTAATTGTGGTCATTAACAGTATGCATGTCACACAGTTTCCTCGATTACTGAGAAATTAATTTGATTTTGGCTATAAAGCAGCTCTATAGAAGACAACAGTAACCTTCATTCAGCTCGATTCGTTTGCAGTTTTCTCTGATAAGCGTCAGTAAGGGATGAGTCAAATCTATATTTTCCTAAATATTAAGTTGTTTTAAATCTTAATGGAAAACAGAGAGGAAGGACACAAAACAGGCCGTGAACTCACCTGGAGATCAGGTAATCCACCTGCAGCTGAAGAACTGTCTGAAGGGCGCTGCTGTCACGGATCAGATACCTTAAGCGCTCTCAAACCCGCAGCCCGTACCTCTTTCACCTCATTCAGCAAGGCCACGCGCAGACTAAAACAACAGAGAGAGAGAATATTACACACAAAGGCCGGTCTCCTAGGAGGTTTCATTATGTTTATTATGCCATCTCAGAAAGCAGCGTGTAGTGTATGTAGTCAGCAATTGTAGCTCACTGAGGTTGTGGAACCCTAAGAGAAGGTTCTACGTACCAAATGATGATTTCCTCGTATGTAAATCCTCATTTCTCTTCACAGTTATTTACACTGTTCAGGAGCTAAGAGAAAAAGCCAGAGATACTCATCACAAATATGTTTGCAGCCACGTAGTTCATTAGTTCATAGTTGTCGTGAATCAATGATCACAAGAATTCAAAACTCAAGCAACTGCTATCTGCATCATGCCACAGCTTTGTGCATCAAATCAGCATATTAGAATGATTTTTGTAGATCACGTGACACTGAAGACACACATCACAAATGACATTTACTAATACATTCACAAACAAAACAGTTATTACAATATTACTCTTTTTGAAATAATATAGCTCCTGTGAGTAAAGAGACTTCTTTCAGACGCATAAAAAAAAATCTTAACAACCCCAAACCTTTGATATTATATAAAAACTAAAGAGAAACTTTGATAGTAGTTTCATTAACATTAATTAAGCATTGTCATCCCACTAGAACTACTAGTTTTGAATATGTAAACAAAGGCTGAATTGTTGCTGGACAGGATCCGTGCATTTCTAATTATATATTCTTAAGTTGATAAATTCATTTTAAATTCTCACAAAGCTGTTTGAAAGCCCATAAATAAAAAAAGTGGAGGACAAACACATGAACAATCGCACACTAAGCTGACCTTACAGTGTAAATTTAGTCTCCTAAACATGTTTGTGTCTGTGTTACTGTGGAGGCGCATTGACCTTGGCAGGCTAAGCATGCATATGTATGTGTTTTATGATGATGTCAGAGCTCAGGCGGTCAGAAGGGTCATGTGACCCTCGCTTGAGATTAGATCTCCTCTATCTCAGCATCCTTAAAAGGCTACACACAGCATTCAGCGTACACACCACTTGATTTATTATTCTCCCAAATCTGAGAAAATCCTACTTAAACACACACACACTCACAAAACCTGCACACACACTTCACCCAACAGTCTTGAAGGTTTAACCTCAGTTCCACTAAGATGAAACTCTCTCACAGAAGAAAGTCTCTCAGAAAGAAAACTGTAAAGTGAGAGGAGGCGGCCACTAGGAATAAACAACCCGACACACACACACACACACACACACACACACACACACACACACACACACACACACACACACACACTGCTGTTTACTATATTACAGACTTGCTCACAGAACATTGCATTATTAAAAAATATATACCTCTCTTTGTGATAAAAACTTAATTAATTCATTTAAACACTTTCACAAACACTTCTTATGTTAATGTTTATAATATCTTAACATCTTCAAGTCTTAAAGTTGCATTTGCAGATTAGTACTGGGAGAAGGCAATATAGGCACATTTGCAACTATTTATATAGCAGCTTTATAATACTTTATGCTTACGTAAAGCAGTATACTGTATGTATGCAGCAGGAAGCTGGATATACTATATATTCAACTACCAAGCCTCAATGCTATTATAGTTTATGGATATCTAGTTTTCAGATTATGGAAGTATAAGTTACACACGAAATAACTAAAATCTTCACAGACTCTTTTACTCCAAAAAAAATGGGCAAGAAATCTCCAGTCCTACAGAACTTTACCGTTTTGTCTATATTCTGAAGTTGTTCACAAATTGTTCACAGTAACATTTGTAAACATTTCTTTTTTTAATGTTGACTATATTATCAGTGTCTAGTCTAGAAAAGCCTTTAACTGTAATGTCATCGAAAAGAAACAACAGTTCTATGATCTGGCTTTTCTTAAATATTTCAGTTTTCTTGTAAGAAAATGCACATTTAAACTTTCTTATCTTCACACAACATCGCCTTAAAGTACCAATATGAATAAAAAGTGAAGAAGTATATAAAAAGTATTATATTATCTGTGTAGGTAACTTTTAAAATAATAATAAAATGTTCTATACATTGTTGTTGTTATACAGATCATATATGTACCAATTTGTGTGACTATATGCTTTCAGTGATCAATGTAAGCAAGATGTGATATTCTGCTCCCATTTTAATACAGGCTATATCCCTAAAATCAGCATTAAAATATTATTAATAAGAAAGTAAGACCAAAGCACACCTGAATAATAACCAGCACATAAATGGAAGTTGCTCTGCACACACACACACACATGGGATTGTTCAGGTGTGTGTGTGTGAAGCTTCTATCATGTTTAGGAAACCCACAGTGAAGTTTGCTGTGGTGTTCTGGAAGGATCTCCTGCGCATGTTATCAACTTGTTCTGGAGGGCAAAAAAGGCTTACCTTATAAATATTATACTCACCTAGAATCCCCTACTACTACACTACTAAAAAATCATGAAGAGGAAAAACGAAAAAAAAGGAAAAGAAAGAAAAAAAAATGAAAGCTTGTGTGTGACGTAGTCAGTTACTGCTATTGTGAAGTGTGTGAGAGAGTGATTTGATTGAAAGAGGCGTATATCATCAAGTAGGCTATTCAGCATCCAGGACAGGGAATGTGTATTATTTTTTTATTATTATATATTTATTTTTAAAATCTTTTTAGTCAAATCAC
>NC_056705.1:8195-9933 GCF_018831695.1 Puntigrus tetrazona
TAACTTTTTTTCGACTGATTACATTGTAATGTTTCTTAACTGCTGAAGCTTAGCCTTCCACTTCCACTTCTAACCATATGCGTATGCAGTCGTAGGAGTACTAATAATAAAACATAATTATAAAATGATCACATGCAAAATCAATTTTGTAATTGTAAATTCTGATGATTTTTCCAATCTATCACGCTTTCGCCTCCTGGTCTGGCGAACTAATTTGTCTTATTTTTTCCCTTAACAATACGCATATGCAGTTGTAGGGATATGAACATATGCAAAATTAATGCTAAAGTTAATCGCATGCTAAATTAATTTTATAAAGGATTGCTGTGGAAAATAAAGATTACTTCGAATGATTTTGACACGATTTTAATAATCGCTAAATTCTAGCCTCCTGGTCTGATGAGCTAACTTGAATCATTTTGTCATTTCTACTATAAGCATATGCAGTTGTAGTTGTAGATCAAACTAAATCGCATGCAAAATCTATTTTGTAATGCATTTCTGTCGAATATAACGATTTTTTTTGTCTGATCGACAAACAAATGTTATCGTCGTTTTAGTAATCGTCGATTACTACAGTCTAGCCTCTAGCATACAGCTGAATGAATGTATCCAGTGTAGACGGCCTCGAGCTGTTGCGATGTCCGCTTCCAGTGTAGACACGAAAGTGTTTGAATGTGAATGGACCCTTGGTTTGTGTTCGGCTTGCTGACCAGCCGTCTCGCAACGTTCCCATCCAACAACTCCTCCGAGCTATTTTACGATACACACTGATTTGATAGCGAAACATCCGTATAATACATTCACAAGGTAGACAGCTGCCAGGGCTGGGTGTCCGGTGTACGGCGGTATTGTTAGCGCACAGGTGCCTCTGCCCCGAGTCTCGTGCGCAATCTTGCACGACTCCAACTCCTTTCTTCCGTTTGGTTGCCAGACGCTCTCCATCCGACCGGGAATTCCGGAGCACTTTTCATCCGCGGCTTGTTCTCTTCTTTTTCCTCCTCTGTCTCTGTCAGAAGAACATGTACTGGTTGTCGATGGCTCTCTTGCGCCCCCTGTCGGGCGGCTCCAGTTCGTAGTCAGAGTCCCGGTTGGCCAGTAGGGGCGGCAGCGGGTTGGGGTGGCGGAGCAGGTTTCTGCGGCCCACCGACTCGCTCCGGCGCAGGGGGACGGGAACGGGGCGGTCTGGAAACGAAGCGCCCGTGCGATGCGGGAGCACGGATAATCCGGACGACTGGGCCGTGAAGGGGCTGGAGTGAGGACACGAATCCGGACTGCAGTGAGCCAGACTCGGCTCTGAGCTCCAGCGAGAGAAGGGCACCAATACCGGAGAGCCGACGGCCGAACTCTGACCTGGAGAGATGCGACAGAGAAAACACTTCATTAACACAACAGAGAGAGGACTTTTAATCAAGTGCTTTTATAATTCCTAAGTCTCTCAGCTGTGACGAGAAATGAAATGATTTAGGAAGGTTTCAAATACACAAAAGATGCTGCAAATCCAAAGAATCTGTCGGACCTGATGGATTGTTCTGAATAACAGTTGTGGATTGTTCAGGCGACAACATGCATCAAGGATGAAGTGTATTACAACTTTTGAATGGGGTTATTTTTATGAATTTAACAATTATTTCTCTTATTCTGAATAAAAAAATAAGTGCATGAATACTAAAATACTAAAATGTGCAATACATACATGCATACACACACACACACACACACACACACATTATATATA
>NC_056705.1:10033-11405 GCF_018831695.1 Puntigrus tetrazona
ACTTAAACCCCATCTAAACCACAAAGCATAAGAGGAAAACGGATCCTATCGAGCTGTGCATGCGTGACAGAGACTAGAACTGCATGCTTGAGCATTTACATACAACTGTTATGTAATATATTGTTTTATTATACCGTATACTACTCTACATATAATAAGCTTAACAGTACACTGCTAAACAGTGTATGATCACATAAACTAGATTCATGGCATTTTTCAACGTGGTTTACAAACAAAATCTCAAATTAATTCTTTCCAAGTGTGAAAAAATTGGCTTTGGTGACTAAATCAAACACAGCCACTCGCCAGTTGGCCAATAACTATTACGACCTGCAAAATCTGTTTACATCAGACTGTGAAAATGACTCAGCATCTGTTGTGACTTATAGTTTTAAAAGACTTTTCCCTCCAATTCGTCACATCGTGGTATTTATGTGTTATATTGCTCGCATTAAGCCATCAGAATGAAAGTACGAAGATCAAAGTCACAACGAGCTCTTATGTTTTTCAAGTTTCACGCAAATGATTTGTTCCTGTGTGTGCGATCGCTGCAAATGATGAGTGTGCTGTTGTCACAAATGTGCAAAGATGTTAACGTAACAGGGTCAAAATGCATTATTAATAAATGTGCAAAATACTGTCTTACCTGTGTGAGTGGGGTTTACCCGCACGTAATTGGCCAGCATAACTTCGCATGCGGCGCCGCACTCCAGCGGGATCGGACAGTTGCGGAAGTGACTCAGCATGTCCATGACTGATGGGAAACGCAGGTGCTGCACACGACACTGACCCCATTCAGTTAAAGATAGACGCAAATGCTGCAAAGGAAGAAAAACAGTGGAAAATGCAATATAAATACAGACAAGAACAGAGGTTTGACTTAACCTTTTTTTTGTAACGACTAAAGCTAATAATGATATGATAGCCAATCTGACATATTTAATAAAAATGTGCAATAACCTAATATTTATCACATTCTAGTACATCTTACAATATTACTCCATATTACTTTGTACCATTAAATTTTTAGTTGTTCTGTAATGGAAGCTGTGACACGAATGTGCAAACATACTTGACAATAAAGCTGTTTCTGATTCTTTAAAAAGTTCTGTTCTGTGTGTGTGTGTTTAATAAAATAATACCAAAATAATGCAAAGCACAGTAAAATAAATAGTAAGAACAAGCAAAACCTGACACTAATAAAAGAAACATACATAAAAAAGTGTGTGTGTGTGTATAATAACAATATATTATTATATTATAGTATTATACATACATATATTCACACACACACACACACACACACATATATGGATGTCATTTGGAGCTAATTTGCAAAAACAATTTTTTAAAAAATTTCAATGTGCATTCC
>NC_056705.1:11505-12998 GCF_018831695.1 Puntigrus tetrazona
TAATATTTTTTTACATTCAATATTTGTAATTTTATAACACTTCATTATTATTCTTTGAGATATATTTATATATTTTATATTAATACAGAATATTACTCCGTAATGAATATAATGACATGTCTTTGTCATTCGTGAAACTGAGGATGACGATTACACCTCATTACCTTTGCTCTGCCCTGGTAGTTAAACGTGAGGACGTAGTCTCCCCTCCGCGTCTCGCTCTGTCTCACGAGGAAGTTCCCATGGCCGCTGAGCCCAGCATGCTGTACAAGGTAGGCAGCCCGCACACGTGATATGGGCCCATGGAACCATGGGTAAGAGGACAGGAAGTGATCCGTTTTATTGTAGGCATGCTCTGTTAGTCCAAAACCTAGAGAGCCTGTGGACACACACACACAGAAAGTTCATAGGTATCAGAGCAGTCCATTACCACGCAAAATAATCGCATCTTATCTGTTAGTTTATAAAAATAAAAACATATGCTACAGTGGAAATCTGTGCAAAAAGGTAACTGTTGCAGTGTTTTAAAAGTATAAACAAAACATTACACCACACTGGACAGTTTTTAGCTCAGTTTACACCATGTTTTGGTCGATTCGACCACAAATGTCTTCATTTCTCAGTTGTGTGTGTGTGTGGCTCACCCTGGCTGCTGGGCTCCGTGCTCCCTCTGCGAGCTGCGTTGAGCGAGTCACTAACAGGAAACGCTTCTCCATCCACACTATCTGACCTGGAATCACACATACACTACATAAACATCTATAAACTCCTTTAATTGCATAACGAGGAGGTCACAGAATGTCATGCAGTCAATAACATCCCATCACAAGGTGCGTCCATTCTATAAAGAAAATCTTTCGACGACGATCATGAGAGATAACATGCATACGGCATCATTGAAATATTTAACATTAATAAAACCCCATTAAAATGAGATAAAATTGTGATTAATTAAAATAAATGATCAACTAAATAAATATTAGTGCAATGAACTTTGCAAGAAACTGGGTCAAGAGGAGAGTAGATCTAATAGGAAGACAATCAGACAGGAAAGCAGACATTGCTCTGAAACCTATAGGGATGAAATGAAGGAAAGGACAGAGAGAGAGAGCAGAAGCAAGACTCGGCGAGGGGCGTTTGGGGAAGTTGTGGGAGAAAGCAACACAAAAGCTTTTGGTTTGAGTCAGGAAACGCGTTGTGTAATTCTTGGACAAGTGAAAACACTATTGTATACGATGCTCTTATNAAAAAAAAAAAAAAAAAAAAAGGCAACTGAAAGAGAGAGAAAAAAAAGAGAGAAGGGGGCATGGAGAGAAAGGAGGCCATGAGATGTGCTGAGTCGAGTTCTTGAGATTCTTAGTAATCAGAATAACAGGAAGACCTCACTCTCGTTCTCTCTCTCTCTTCCTAAAACTCACATTGATATATTCACACAGGCTTGAGTTCTCAGTACCCTCACACCAATAAAAGGAAATGAAACACATGCGTTTGCA
>NC_056705.1:13007-13603 GCF_018831695.1 Puntigrus tetrazona
GTGTGTGTGTGTGTGTGTGTGTGTGGACATGTCTTCAAGCAAACAAACCAAACACATCTAAATTAAGACTTTTAAAAATACGAAATATGTGAGAACCCAAACCATGCGGATTTCTTTAGCACTAGGTTTGGTTTTATTCTGTGTGTGTGTGTGTGTGTGTGTGTGTGTGTGTGTGTGTGTGTGTAAAAGAGGAAGTGAGTGGGTTTTCTCAGTAGGGGAATGTCAGGAACTTCTGCAGATGTCTGGGATCTTCAGACGTAAGTTTAGCTCAAATGCAGAAAGCGCCGCTCTCACCTGCTTGTGATGCATTCTCTGAGCTCGGTGGTCCAAGAGCTCACCTGCTGCTCATTATCAGCCTCAAATATAAAACTACCCGAATGACCAGTAACCTGAGAAAAAAAGAAACATCAAGACACAGAACAAAATACAATATTTTGTTTTACCAAAAAATTTACCACAAAAGTCATATTTGGGAGTAAATATGAAGCTAGATTAACAAAGAATTTGCTCAAATAAAACATTGAATAAAATAAACATAAAAATGAAAATTAATTCAATAAAAAGAATATTATATATTAGTTCTGTTAAACGATATA
>NC_056705.1:13703-18579 GCF_018831695.1 Puntigrus tetrazona
AAAAAAAAAAAAAAAAAAAAAAAAAAACATTTATACCTGTCATTTATGAGGCCATAAAAGCTTTCATTTAAATATATATATTATAAACAAATATTCCATATAGTCTCGGTTATTAGTTAATATTTAATTCTTGAAACCTTTTATTTGAATTTAACATTCCTATTTGAAATTCTATTAGTCATAAAAACTTTTGAAACTGTAGATTTAGATTAAAAAAAAAGCTTGTTGCACCACAAGGAGCTGGCATTAGCGACTACATTAGATTGGCTATCAGCTACTGCTCTCTAGATATCAGCAGAGATCAAAGGAAAACCAATTTTGGTAGACCACTGATCATGACAACTTCAGCAGAAAGCTGAAGGAAAAAAAAAGAATGAGTTCTTCTTTCCAGTTTCGAATCGATTAAATTTCAAGAAAGATTATACAGAAATACCCTGTTCTGTGAAATTAACAAACAGACGGAACAATTTTGTACTAGGAAAAAACTGTATGCACATGTGTACGTTTATAAAACCTTTTATACTTTCTAAAATAAACATTTCACACAAAAGCTCTGAAATGAAATAACCTAAACGTCTGATTTCCAATTAATCAAATGTTAAAATACTGCACAATCTGATATATTTATAAAGAAGGACATAAAGCCTTTCTGAACACCATGTATAAATGTAAAATAAATAGGTATGGTAACACTTTACAATAAGGATAAGTAGTTAAAACTAATTAACGACATTAGCAAACTAAGGATGAAAGATATTTCTACAGTATTTATTAATCATGTTAATGTTCATTTTTAGCATTCAATAATGCATTAATAAAATCTAACATTAGATAATGCACAAAAGTACAAAAGCGGTCACTGGGGCATTTCAAAAGGTACATGTTTTTATCTAAGGGGTCCATTTTGGTACCTTAAAGGTACATATTAGTACATAATAATAGGTACAAAATGTATCTTTTGAAAAGGACCCGCCAAAGTGACAGCTTTTGTACCTTTATTTCTGAGAGTGCAGTTATATTACGTAGTTCCACAAATCTAATAAATGTAATCAAATGTAATAAGCATTGATTTATTGCATGCAATTTTTACTAAAACCTAAAATACTAAAATAATGGTGAAAACAGCGTGCCTATACACATGTTCTTAAAATATATCATCTAAAGAATCAGCCTCTTAGTTTATCAATAAAATGAATCGGTGTGTAATAATTCATGTCTGTGTGTGTCTTTGTTCACCTTTAAGACAAATGTGTTCATGTTGTCTGGCATCTCTAGGCGATTACAGCGTCGAATCTCTTGGATGTCCGAACAGGGTACGGTGAGCTTTGGCGTTTTGTTGTCCTAAAACGCAAAGGAAAAGAACATATCTTCTCAATACAATCATATAATAGTTACGTAATGTCTTCAGAAACATATATAAACATCCTTTACCATATATATTTTCTTGTACGTCATATTCTTATTACTCTTGTAAATGCATTATTCGAAATATTGTATGGTCTTAAATGTTTTCTCTTGAAAAAGCTGCTCTTCTCTATTTGTCTTTGCAATTCCATTTAACATCTGATTTTTCACAACAGCAACTCTGATACAGCTTTAAAAGAACTATTATTTAGGAACTGAACTACTGCTTATGTTATTTTCATTCATGATATAAAAGCGTGTGCAAAAATAAATGCAAATGTAAAATTACACATCGAGAAAAAAACGGAACAACGTGGAAGCGGTTTCTGCAACAAAAAGAGTTAATTCAGAGAAAACTCAAAGTGACTTCCCCACTTGCAATTATTGTTTTGTATCTCACCTTTTTTTCCCCTCAACCTTGCAGAAAAGTCAGAAGTGCGAGATTACAAAAAGTCTAAACTCTCACAATTCGGACTTTTTCTCAATTCTGAGTTAACGCTGTGCTATTCTGCTTTTCTTTTCTTAGAATTCTGAGTTTAAATCTCTCGGTTCTCTTTTTTTCTTTTTATCTCTCTGATGGAATGAACTTGTTTTGGCCACAGGATAAAATAATACATTTTAGGTAATTGTGATATTTATCTTGCAATTCTGACCTTTTTCCTCAGAACTGCTATAAAAACGTACAATTCTGAGAAAACAACTATGAATTTACATTTGCGGGAAAAATGAGTTGCACTTGACTCGCTTTCTTTTATCCTGTGGCAGAAATAAATAGAATTTAAATAAACAGACTCCCATGCTGCCACAAAACAAAACGAGTTTCTTTCTAAATCGATGAAACGTAATCGTTTAATCTGACAAACACGGCACGCTCCAGTTTTGAGCGGAGAGGCGGAAAACGGAGGGGAATGATTCCGTTCTACTGGGATTAGCTAAGAATGTTCATCTGGAAATTAAGAGAGAATGGAGCTATGACCCGTGATCTGTAACCTTCGACCTACGCCTACACACACACACACACACGCACGCACACATGCACACACACGCACGCACGCACGCAGACACACACACCAAATCTCCTTGGGAAAAAATGAGAGCGGATTCCGGGAAGCTGTGAGACCTGCAAATGAATCCGGACGCTCGGAGCTGCAGGAATTTCCAGGACGTGTCCCGTAAGTTGTGACACATCAAAGACTTGGGAATGAACAAGGTCTTTCTCTCTTAAACCGAATCTGTCATCGTGAGTGAGTCAGACTGAATCACTACTTAAAATAGCTTCACACGCACAGGCTCATGCCAAATCAACGGTGCTGTAATATTACGACCTTTCCTCTTTGAACTGCGCTCAACTCTCACATAGAGGAGGGCAGAAAACACCACTGACTCATTCACATCCACACACACACACAAATACGCTCACTTCTGCACTAATTCCAGAACAAGAAGTGATTGAAGAGTTAAACACCACACACATATATGGTAAAATATACGATTAGTTTCTCTTCTCCATTTCTCTTCGCAAATGCATGAAACTTGAAGCATATTTCCGTATAATCAACTCTGATGTTGCATTGGTGGATTTCAAAGAACTAATACTAAAAAAGACTTAGAAAATGCAAGAAAAATATATACACGTACAAGTTGCTGAATAAAGATGATTAGTGCATCATTTAAACTGTTACGGTAATAAAGTTAAGTTAAATTTACAGTTAAATACCGTAATTTCATTAAGTGATAATAATGTTAATATACCAACCTATTAAAGCACTGAAATCTGTTTTGTACCTATGAAATGCAAAAGGTATACAAAGGTGTACACATAACCACCAAATGCAGGTGTTTATTAAAAAGTCACATGATGAACCAAAGCCCATCATAAGCACCTTTAAAATATTAACAAATATAGAAGGTGTTCAGCGTCATTTACACAAACACCTTAACGGTGAGTCTGAAATATATGCAATAAACATTCATTTAACAAAATTACATGTAGCGTACAACACACAACACTAATGAATATAACTGATGAGAAAAAAACTAAAAAGAAACAAAAAAAACACGGGGACATCACAACCCCTACCAAAATTGACCATGTCTTTATCATAGTAAAACAGCTTAATTTTCTTTTGCGTGATTTCTGAATGCTTCAGAATATGAAATCAATCAGACAACTGTATTAATAATATCATAGCTATACAAATTACAATTACAGCTCTAGATAGACAGGCATAGACACATTATAACGTTAAATGTAATAATGCATATGTAATAAATAAATAAATAAATATTTATTTATTACATATGCATTATTACATTTAACGTTGTGAACAAGATTCTTTTATATTTGTAAGATTGCAAACAAAAGATGCATAAAACTAATATTATGGCTGGACGATTTTTCCGATTGTATCTATAAATTTGAATTTAATGTTATGCAATGATATTTTTTTTTTTTTAATTGAGGAATTGCTATTTTGCATATAAACATTACCACATGCCAGAACTACACAACTAGTTAATATGCCGGTGGTAACAGTAAAGAAAAAACTAAGATCCGACCGCGTGTCTGCGGGGGCATAAATAACCAAGACTAACGCAGGTGACTGACTTGCTAATATTGCGAGGCACCATTCACAAATAATGCACTTTTGTGTTGATAAATATGCACTTTTAATGTAGGTGATGTTGCAATAGATGCGAGTGCAACAATCAAACGAGCCTGCGTTTAAAGAGAAGAAACTACGGAAAAGCAGCGCAATAAAAGAACCTGTGAGAAACCACTACCGTATATCTGAAATTTAATGTTTGCATCATTTACTGCACTACTGAACGATGATTATTAATAGCCCACCGGTTTTATACTGTCAGAAAGAGTAAAAATCACCAAGTATGTTTACACAAACAAGGAATTTGACTTGGTGACAAGAGCTTCCTGTGCACAGGAAAGTGCAAAANGTTTACTACACTACTGAACGATGATTATTAATAGCCCACCGGTTTTATACTGTCAGAAAGAGTAAAAATCACCAAGTACGTTTACACAAACAAGGAATTTGACTTGGTGACAAGAGCTTCCTGTGCACAGGAAAGTGCAAAATATGCAGCAAACATAGAAATTACACGGCAGAAATAGAGTAGAACACTAATAAATGAAAAAGAGAAATGTAACAGCTTGTAGAGATATATGTGCAGTTTGCAGTTTTAAAGCATTTTCATTGTTGCCTATTATTTCTGAACATAAAACTAGACATAAGACAAAGACTGTGCAGGATATAGTTTTGCAAAGACATTTAACAAGTGATTTGTTCAATATTTTAATGATGTTGAAAGCTCCATGTGTGATACACTTAGAATAGCATTTTCTTTAAAGGATTAATAAAGAAAAAATTGAACCATGTTATAGGTAAATATTTAAGTTCACTAGTTAAAATTGCAAAAAAATTAAATGAATAATAAAAAAAAATTATAATAA
>NC_056705.1:18679-18875 GCF_018831695.1 Puntigrus tetrazona
CCTCCTCCTCCTCCTCTTCCTCCTCCTCCTCCTCCTCTTCCTCCTCCTCCTCCTCCTCCTCCTCCTCCTCCCCGCTCCACCTGTAATGACCGGCGTCTCTCACAGAAGGTGACTGTAAAGGTGAAACGTGACAGAGAGAGCGCCCTCTAGTGTGCAGGATTGACTAACCTAAAGCATTGTTATGAAAAGTGCTTAA
>NC_056705.1:19064-21386 GCF_018831695.1 Puntigrus tetrazona
AGAGCAACCTCCGCCACCCCCTCCACCACCCGAATCTCCTCCTCCACCCCCTCCACCACCCCTTGAGGACGACGGAGAGATTGAGGAAGTGGAAATGGAGGATGAGGAGTCAGAGCCTCCCGCTCCTGGAACAGAAGAGTTCAAGGTCACTTTTTGGTCTTGAGTTAATATGTAGTTTTGTTTGCTTTAGTGCATAGTGACGTTATATGCTTTGACGTCTTTTCCTCAGGCGGCTGAGGCAGCTGCATCTTTGGGACTCGCAGCCAAAGCCCTGAAACGCAAGGCCCCAGGCTCAGTCTCGCTGCCCAAAACGGTCACCATCGGCAGCAGCGCCATTCTTTACACTCAACCCATTGTCACAGCCAGTGAGAATGAACTGCTCATACACGCATTATTATTTTAAAAGAACTTCTTCTCTTGTAGAAATGTTTCTCATGTTCTTCTTGTTCATTCAAAGCTCCACTTCTAGTTGGAAATGCTTACTGGGGGATGACAACTGCCGTTGCACCTCCTCTGCCTACAGAGAACATAGTTCCACCAATGCCAGCCCTGCCGCCCCAACCACCCCCTCCTGCCCCACAACCTCCCAGCACCCAGGAACCGATAAGCAAAGCACTCACAGACAAAACAAAGAAACAAAAGAAAGAGAAGGTGGGTGTTTTTGTCCGTTTTTTTTAAAATAGACACACAATATTCTGTAAATGTCATCAAAAAAACTAAATGTTTCTATGTTTTAAAGACAAAGAAGAGCAAGACAAAGATGCCTTCCCTGGTAAAGAAGTGGCAGAGCATTCAGAAAGAGCTAGACGAAGAAGAGAAGTCTAGCTCCAGTGACGAAGACCGAGAGCAGCTCAACAACAGACGCATTGAGGAATGGAAACAACAGCAGCTTGCATCGTAAGTTCGAAGAAGCTCTTACAAAGATTGTCAGCATACGTTTCAGAGAAATGCAGATTGTCATTTTCTCGTCTGTACTTGCAGAGGGAAGGCTGGGAAGAATGCTAACTTTGAAGCACTTCCTGACGACTGGAGGGAAAGACTGTTAAAGAAACGAAAGATGATGCAGAGTTCATAACACACTCAAAGACACTAAATGGAGAGACTCTGGCAGAGGTGGACTGAACTGTGCTGTTGTGTTGTGACCCACTTGCCAAGCTTCAGTGGATTTAGTTGGGCAAACTTGAATGAATGTTTCTTTTTTATATATATATAAGCGCACATTCAACTCTGTGCTGTTAAATTCAAATGAATCATCTTGTGTCTAAAGGTATACTTTGTTAGTGGTTGTTGTAAGATAATAAAACAGCCTCTAATGTCTGGAAGTTATTTTAAAGATGCAGTGAACCTGAAAAAAAAAAGGTTAAACGTGTACAGAAACTTTTGTTCTACTTTTTTATTAATCCAACCATGAAACCTGTGCACTGTTTCTGTAAATTAAAATGTAATGAATCAATATTAAAAGACTGTTTCATTTCTTTATTTTTTATTTTTTCAGAGCAGTTCTGTTTCTCGGAAAGAAAAAGTTTTGTACAACATCAAGGATGCAAACCATCAGCTGTACAATGTGTTCTGCACTGTCACGTCAGTGCCGCACCTGTGTGGCTAACAGTGTTTTAAAAGCTAAGCTTCAAAACCAGTTTCATTTATACATATAGAAAAGAACAGACCGCTGTTAGCTAAAGGTTTCAGCCATGCCTCCAAAATCATAGTTGAGACTGTTGACCACTCCACTTGCACTTTAAAGTATGCTTCATATGTGTACTATCTTTTTTTTTTCCCCGTTGATATTGTGATAGTCATGTGCCAACTTATTGTTTTTTTGTCTCACTAATATTAATGAACATTGTTCACTTTTTTTTTTCTTTTAAAATTAAAAATTGATATAAATGTTGCCGAACTGGGGCTGTTGAGTCATCAAACCTTTTTCTACATTGTAAATAATAATAAAAAACAATTTCCACAAATATTTTGTTCAAGCAAATCTTTTATTTATATATTTGTCCAATTATTTCGGTCCAATTATTTACTATCATGGAAGAAGCTATTAAAACAAAATAAATTGTGATGCATGTTCAGTTTAAGTGCTTAATTATAAGCGAATACTGAAATAAAATACGTTTAATTTAAAGAAAGGACACAAGAAAATTACTAATCTATATTAAATAAAAATTAGATAAATACCAGGTAAATAAGATATAAATGCTTTATATGAATGTTTCTAAAAGAAAAAGAAAGCCATAAGATTTTGTTCCATAAGCATTCACTTTTATTTATATATATATATATATATGTATACATTTTACCATTTCTGTTAAAACATTA
>NC_056705.1:21486-22963 GCF_018831695.1 Puntigrus tetrazona
CTTTCTTTCTCAAGCCGTTCTCTCTCCAATCTCTGCCTCTCTAAGGCTTGTTCTCTTTCTAGCCTTTCCTTCTCAAGCCTCTCTCGCTCCAATCTCTCCCTCTCTAAAGCTTGTTCTCTTTCCAGTCTTTCCTTCTCAAGCCTCTCTTGCTCTAATCTCTCCCTCTCTAGAGCTTGTTCTCGTTCTTGTCTTTCTTTCTCAAGTCTTTCCCTCTCTAAGGCTTTTTCTCGTTCTTGTCTTTCTTTTTCCAGCCTCTCTCTCTCCAATCTCTCTCGCTGTAAGGCTTCTTGCCTCTCTCTTTCTCTCTCGAGTCGTTCTCTTTCAAGCTTTTCCCTCTCTTCTCTCTCCCGCTGTAAGGCCTTTTCCTTTTCTTCCCTTTCTTGCTGTAAAGCTCTCTCCCGTTTCAGAGATTCTTCTCGCTCCTGTCTTTCTCGTTCCAAAACTCTTGCTTGCTCTTCTTCCAATGCCTTCTTGTCCTCTCTCTCCTTTTCTAGGGCTTTCAGCCTCTCCCTCTTTTCCTTTTCTTGCTCCCATAAAAGATGGCTACCCTCATCCTGCTTCATGCCATCACTCTCTTCTACCACCGCTGTCCTAACAACACTAACGCCTTGGTTGGAGATCACTGAACTAGGGTATGACAAAACTGAAGCTGCATTAGCTGTGTGGGTAATTGCAGACACAGCACCCTCATGGTGGCTCCTCTGTCCATCCATTCCCTCCCTATCACGCTTTCCTGCCCCAGAGAAAGCTCCCTCAGATGCCATCTTGCGTGCCAGTAAGGTCAGTGGGCCTGGTCTGCGCTCTGTGGAGTCGCCTGCTGGTTCAGGGCTACTGCTACGACTGTCACTACTGGAACTACCAGAGCTTGAAGAGCTAGATATACGCTGCCTAGATGGCGGCTCTCCGGGACTAGGGGGGCTCTGTTTAGGGGTGTCTGGGAGAGGAAAAGAGAGTTCAGGAGGAGGGGATGGGGGAGGAGTGGGCTGTCTGAGCTGCTGTGATAGTAAAGGTATGTGTTGGGGGGGTGGCTGCTGCTGTTGCTGCGAACCACTAGACCTTTCCCTCACCGGCTGGCTTTTTGGAGGCTGTGCTCGACGGCTCCTTTGAGCACTGGCGTTCCACTCCTCCTCTTCGTCATCATTGTCATCCCCGCCTTCACTGTCATCATCACTGTCAGCAGGTACATGGCTTGATGTTGGTCCTCTTTCACCAACAACCCGCACTGACAAAGAGGCTATTGCACCAGGCTGGGCAGGTGCAGAGGGGGACGGCTGCCCAGGCGTTTCTTTTTCTCTGAGCTCATCACTCTCACTCGCAGTCACTCCAAATCCCCCAGCCACTGCTGTACCTCCTTTGTGTTGGTCAACTAAGGAAGGAGCAACGTCCTGGTGGAAATATACGTGTTGGACACAGAAGGTTAAGTTGATGCCCCAAAAGCTCTTTTTTTGATCCAAAGAAAACAATAAGAACAATGCAA
>NC_056705.1:23063-25924 GCF_018831695.1 Puntigrus tetrazona
CTCTACTGCTTCTACATGATTACATTTGCAAGCTCTGTGAATTCTGACCGCTTGCATAGAAAACCAATGATGTCACAGCAGGTAATGCTCGTTTTGAACAGCTCTGTAATCTATACATCTCTAGTATATTATTAGCCACAAGTCTGATCTGATGAATATCGCTGATTAAAGGAATCTGATAAGAGTGCACAAATGTATTACATCAAAATCTTTAATTTGTGCAAACATTTAAGTCTGTGTATATGCTTACTTTCTCTGGTAGGAAGGAAGCGCTATCTTTGGTTGGTGTGTGATCATCCTCCACAGGACCAGCAAGACTCTGTCTCTCTGAAAACCACATATTGCAAAGGTCATGCATAGAATTTTTGTAATAGTGGGGAAAAAACTGTATACAGCCTAAAATTGAGAGCATGAGCTCAAGATAAAGTCAATGCCCTTTTGAAATTCTTAATGCAAAGGTTGAGGAATGCAATCTAATAAGCAAACAAAGAATACAGCTGTTGGATAGCTATTGGATAGCAAATTGAAAACCACCTAGAATTTCCTCAGAGCACACTGCAAGTGTGAGAAGATAAGTTAACTCACTTACACCCAGACAGCCTGGTGCATCAGTATTAGCATGGCTGGCTCATCACTGGAAACACTAAATTATCGTATGAGACTTCAAACATTATGCATCACTCTATGTTAAGATTCCCTGCACAGATGGTGTAGTTGAGTCAGTGTTATAACCTGCGTGTGTATGTTCATGTGAGTCTGCTTACCATCTGCCTCGGTGGCCTCCCGGGCTTCTCTCTCCAGCCTCTGTCGGAGGAGCTCCTGCTGTTTGGCCAGGTACTGCTTTATAAAGCTGTTCTGACTCATCTCTTCTCCAATCTGATACATATACAGAAAGCACACTCAAGTCAAGGACACCTCATTTACAATTCCTGCAGCGAATAAGCATGATAAACTTGCAGCAAACACAAATAGATGTGCTATAAATTAAATTTGCGTGCTAAATTTACAATTCAAATTAATAATTTGTGTGATGTCCTGATTAAAGTTTCACTAATTCTGTAACACATAAATTATAAAAAAAAATATAATTTTAAAAAGTTGTATGGATAGTTTTATTACAGGTAAATTTGTGTTCCTTAAAAAAAATTATATATATAATATGTTTAGGAGCAATAGGCTGTATGCAACAAATTCTAAATCATGTTGATAATTAAAATTATATACATTTAATGTATGGACACTAAGCTTTATAGAATACGTTTTTAGACATGTAAAACTATAATTTTGTAGTCTATAAATGATGCAAAGGTTTAAATGGGTTAAAATGTCCTCCTCACCTGAGAGTTGGGCTGAAGACCAATTTGATGGGTGGATGTGCGTTGGAGATTCTCCAACATAAGAGCCTTTAAAAACACAGCAGATTATGTACATTTAAGATTCAGAGATAGTAACGCACATCAAACCAAGTAAAGAAATGAACAGTATTTTTCATAAGCTGCTTGTTTAGGTTTCTAAAGCCCATGAAGCATGTTCCTTGTGATACCAACCAATACACTGTTTGTGTAAAGAAACAATCCGACAAATATCTTACCTACCCGACCAGCACAACATGATTTGATACAAGAGAGAGTGTAAAGAAGAGTAGCCGAATGAAGTGTTTATATTAGAGGTGGGAGTGGCATTAGCCTTTCACTTTATTCACTACATTAGCACATACTTCTCGGATGGCTATGTTAATCTGACAGTTTACCGGTCGTTATGCTAAATATCGATGGAAAAATCGACCCTGAAAGAACGTGAATGCGATTTTCAACAATTGGAAGAGGTGTGAAGTACTCCGACCCCTAAAACTCGGCATGAAAAAACAAATTAGTTGAGTGATTTACATAAATAGCCAATAGGAAATGTCCCAACTTGACTGACCGGAATTTTTAATTCCATTTTACATCTACAGAAACGAGCGATTATTTCCACCATGTTTATAAATGTTGTGCAAGTGTCAACCGCGCATCCATCACATGAGACTTGACAAGTGCGCGCGTCCCACTACAAACATACGACGCGCGGGCACGGCGTCAACTCCGAGACCTCGGCTTGTCATGACCCACACGCTGTTTGGAAAAAACCCGCACTGCTATATTATTTAAATTTCGTGATATAACTGCACAAATTATTGAAAACAATTGCCGTGCGGCTCACTGAACGATCCAAACTATCCACATGCACGCGACGAGCATTCCCGCTCTCGAAGCAGCAATACTTGGCCTGTCTGTCGCTCTCGTCTCCTGCTCAACTTGACAGCAAGCTCACGGTTTAAGCCCACCCTTTGACCAAACTCACCCCTTTCAGCCGTTTGATAAGTGCATTTTTCTGTCCACTCTTGGCGAGCCCTCTTTGCTCCAGGGCGGCTTTTAAATCCGCCACACGAAGCGAATGAAGCGGTTTGCCGTCTAACGTAACATCCTCGAGTTCCGCCATTTTGCTTCACGAACTTCTGTGGCCGTGCACGAGAGCACTGTGTGCGCGTCACCGCGCACTGATCTCCGGAAGAGAGAGCCAGATAGACATAAAAACAAATACAAGTGACTGGAAGAATGAAAGCGAATTAAGCTTTCAGCTCCGCTCCTTGCGATTTGCAGTCTGTATCCGGGATATTTAGGTAACAGTTTAAAATTGCACTGTAATAGTTGTTTGAATGTATGACCTCTGTGCCCTCTGTAACATAACACAACAAGAAGAGCGTGGCTTAATTCAGTTTCTAAAACCATCCTAAAATGGTCTGCTGGTTTATATGGGATTTCAGTGCTTCTAACCTGAAACCCAGTTTGTTCACCAGCTAAACCTGTTGGATTAACTAAAAC